>NC_057395.1:17749721-17993286 GCF_019320065.1 Cervus canadensis | reverse complement strand
GGATAGGGAGGCCTGGTGTGCAGCAGTCCATGGGGTCACAAAGAGTCGGACACAACTGAGCGACCAAGCAACAGTGTTAGCCTGGATTCTGTGCTTGTGTTTTTGAGGTAACGTGACCAAAAGCTTAAGTCCAACCAGAGGGACTGAAAAATCTGACCCTGGGGCATCAGGACTCAGGAGGCATGAACAATAAGTCTCCTGTCCCCTACCCCTCCCCTTTCCTCCACACCCAGCCTGGAGGCAGAGCTCTTGCCCAGAGGGCAGAAGAAGCAGTCTTTCCTGACTGTGCTATGCTCCCGAGGAGTCTAGCTGGCAGCAGAGATGAGCCAGCCATGAAGGACGCGCTTCCACCGCGCAGGGGCATCGGAGGCACCCTGGGGCTCTCACCCCACTGCCTTTGTCTTGCTCCGGCCCGCCTGCAGGGACTTTTAAAAAATCCTCGTGTGCTATGTATGAGGGTTTCTGTAAAGAGATGTTCTGTGTCTTTTAGGCCTACAGTGGCAAACAATATTTGTAGAAACCCCTGAATCTCACAACAGTAACCAAACATCAGAAACTTACTTGGGAATCCCTGTCTGGCCTGTGGGCAGTTTGTTTAGGAGGCCACACCACTGCATCCTGTAAGTGTGATTTTTACCACGAAGTGAGCAGTAGTTTATTACAGACTCATTTTTAAAGTTGGAAAAGCAGGAAGTACTTCTACACTTTATAATAAAACAAAATAGAGCAAACTAATTTCTCAAGTCTTTCCAGGCATGTGGAGGAAACCAGACAGTTGCTATCAAAATACTATGATATTTTATGATTCAAAGGTACACACTTTTTAAATGACTTTGTCAAGTTAGAATGAATCTTAAGATCCATGGCAACTTACAGTTAATCAGCAGCCATTTTGCTTGCTTGCTGGTAAATAAAACGAGGGCATGTGATAGCATCTCACATGTGATGAAGCAGGATGAACTTTCTTGTTCCACCATCCTCTGATTCTGTAACTCCTGTCTGTCCACCTGGCTGAAAGCCCTTCTCTCCGGCCCTTGCCTCCAAGGCCTTTGAAGTCCACAGAGAATTCTTTTTTTTTTTTTTTTCACTGATAGATTATTTTATTTATTTATTTTTTGAATTTTTTTTTCCATTTATTTTTATTAGTTGGAGGCTAATTACTTTACAATATTGTAGTGGTTTTTGCCATACATTGACGTGAATCATCCATGGATTTACATGTGTTCCCCATCCTGATCCCCCCTCCCACCTCCCTCTCCACCCGATCCCTCTGGGTCTTCCCAGTGCACCAGGCCCGAGCACTTGTCTCATGCATCCAACCTGGGCTGGTGATCTGTTTCACCCTTGATAGTATACATGTTTCGATGCTGTTCTTTCGAAACATCCCACCCTCACCTTCTCCAAAAGTCTGTTCTGTACATCTGTGTCTCTTTTTCTGTTTTGCATATAGGGTTATCATTACCATCTTTCTAAATTCCATATATATGTATTAGTATGCTGTAATGTTCTTTATCTTTCTGGCTTACTTCACTCTGTATAATGGGCTCCTGTTTCATCCATCTCATTAGAACAGATTCAAATGAATTCTTTTTATTGGCTGAGTAATATTCCATGGTGTATATGTACCACAGCTTCCTTATCCATTCATCTGCTGATGGGCATCTAGGTTGCTTCCATGTCCTGGCTATCATAAACAGTGCTGCAATGAACATTGAGGTGCACATGTCTCTTTCAGATCTGGTTTCCTTGGTTGAAGTCCACAGAGAATTCTTACATCAATTCACTTGCTATTGACTTTAGACTTGCCCTGTGGCCATCACACAGACCTGGATGCTTGGAATGGGTTCATCTCCTGCACCTAAAAACACCAGGCAGGACCAGCTAGGTAGTCTGTGGGACCCAAGTGCTCCACGTTCACAAATCGTTAAGAATCAGGAGAGTAGCCGCAGAGCATGAAGCCAAGCAGGACACTCCGTGGTGACACGGGTCCCACCCTCAGAGCCAGGACTCCAGCTTCTGCGTCCCCATCAGTGCCCAGGGGCCCGTGACCCACACAAGCCCTAAACCGTGAGTGACAGCCTCTGCTGACTTAGGCCCAAAATGGACAGTTGTTCAAGGCAAGCTGGTTAAGGGTCAGCCCCAAGCCAGGGATCCTATCTATCAAATTTCTGAGGCTAAATCCAGCCTCTGAATTGGAGTTTCAGGTGTGAAGTAGAAAAGAGTAGGAAATAAGCTTTATTGCTTTGCCAAGCAAAGGGGGCCACATTGGGCTAATGCCCTCAAAAACTGTGTTGCAACCCAGAGTGGGTATTTAGTAGAAATGGTTCAAAGAGGGCCTGACCAGCGTGTGGGCATTCTTCTGACTGGTTGGTGGTGAGGAAAGTGGGAATCCGCATCATCAGTCTTCTGGTTCCAGCCTGTCTGGGGTCTGCGTGCTTGTCGGCAGCTTGCAGTTAATTTCTCCCACCTTGTGCGTGTTTCAGTTTCTGCAAAACTGCTCAAAAGTATTGTTATGTTTATCCCTTGAGGGGGAACCAGGGCCTTGCCACAAGGCTTTTCTATTGTTTCTTGACTGCTTCTCCCTTTTCTCCGCATCCCCTCCCATCCCTGATAAGGAACTGTTTGGGTCTGCTTATTGGAACCCAATGCTGCCTCCCTCTGAAATATAGAACTATCATGCATTACCTCCCCTTGTAGCTGATGTCTGATGCTTCACCAGACAAAGCTGGTAGGCTTCCTTGGAAAAATATGTGAAGAACTGTATTTACTCATCTACTTGCCATCCTAAATCTTGAGCTTTTGCTGTATCATATTTTTCAGTGATTAATGCTGGCCATAAAAAAGGCCCAAATCTAAAACTCTACAAACATAGAAAACAATATGTTCTATGCAGTTAGCTTTTATGTTAATATTACAGGTTGTATCCTTCTGGAGACAGGTTGAATGTTCAAAGTCATCTTTAATATTTGAACAATTCTATAAACTTTTTGTATCCTTGATTTAAAAATCAGTGTCATTGCTATATATGAAATAGATAATCAGTAGGAACCTACTGTATAGCGCAGGAAACTCCACTTAATTCTCTGTAGTAACCTATATGGGAAAAGAATCTGAAAAAGAATATATATAAATACATAACTAAATCACTTTGCTGTACACCTGTGACTAACACAACAAAGATCAGCTATATTCTAATATAAAATAAAAAATATTTAAATAAAATAAAAATCATTATTGTCCTTTATTGCTGATTACATCCAAATGGAATGTGGGTCTATTTATTAACATGCTTTGTTCAGACTTAGAAGATAGCAAAGAATGTCAGTTTTGTCAAAACGAAAAATACGACTATAAACTTTTTTCTAAGGAAAAATATCATGCTTTGGGATTCCCCTTGGTTGCATTTTAAAGAATAGTAATAGATTTAACGTCATCTAGAGTTGAAACTTATCAAAGTTATACTTAAAGGGGTATAAAAGATTTGATCCCGAATTATGATTCTTTTGCGTCTAAAAACAAACCTACAGTTTTGGAGAAAGTGCTTTTATTTTCTGCTCATGTGAAGTGAGAGTCGCTCAGTAGTATCTGACTCTTTGTGACCCCATGAAGTATACAGTCCATGGAATTCTCCAGGACAGAATATTAGAGTGGGTAGCCTTTCCCTTCTCCAGAGGATCTTCCCAACCCAGGAATTCCCAACCCAGGTCTCCGCATTGCAGGCAGACTCTTTACCAACTGAGCTATCAGGGAAGCTGATAGCTCATATTAGTATGTAATTTTCCTATCTACAATTATAGTCATTTTTTTAAAAAATGTTTTTTTGGAGAGATGGAGGTATTTGACATAAGTTTCAGGAAAGTTATGGAATCCAGCCAGACTGTGATTCTGTGACCATACCCAATGGGGATAAGGGGCAGACAGTGCTGAGAATCAATTTCAAGACACTTTAATCACACAAAAAAGAAAACCTATACTCTTCGTCTGTCACCTTCTAACATCCCCTGCCCCATCCCAGCCTTAAGCAACCGCTAACCTACACTGTCATTACATTTTTGCCATTTCTGCACATTTCATGTAAATGGATTCATATAAGATGTGACCTTTTTATGGCTGTCTTCAACATTTGCAAGGTTCACCTATGTTGTACTGTGTATCAATACTTTATTTTCTTTACTTCTTTTTATTACTGAAATAATTTTATCACTTATTATTAATTTTCCATTGTGTGGATATACCTCATCTTGTATGTCCATTCATCTTATGCTGGAAATTTGAATTGTTCCATCTTTTGGTTGTTATGAATAACGCTACTGTGAACGTTCATGTGCAGGTTTTTGTGTGAGCATATGTTTTCACTTTTCTTGGGTATACACATAAGAGAAGGAGCGCTGGGTCGTAAGGTAACTCTGTGTAACTGATGAATTCTAGACTGTTTTCCACAGTGGCTGCATCATTTTACATTCCCACCAGCAATGTTGAGTGGGGGCTCCAATTTCTCCATCTTCCCATCCACATTAATTTTCTTTGTTTTTAATATTGCCCTCCTAGTGTGTGTTCAGTTCAGTTCAGTTCAGTCGCTCAGTCGTGTCCGACTCTTTGCGACCCCATGGGCTACAGCACACCAGGCCTCCCTGTCCATCACCAACTCCTGGAGCTTAATCAAACGCATGTCCATCGAGTCGGTGATGCCATCCAACCATCTCATCCTCTGTCGTCCCCTTCTCCTCCCGCCTACTGTGTGTAATGTTATCTTATTGTGATGCTGGCTTGAATTTCTCTCATGACAAATGATACTAAGCATCTTGAAAAGTGCTTGCTGGCCATTTGTTTATTTTATTTGGAGAACTGTCTATTCAGATCCTTTACCCATTTTTTAACTGAGTTATTTGTTCTTCATTTATTTTAGATACAAGTCTCTTATCAGATAAATGATTTGTAAATATTTTCTCCCATTCTATGATTTGTCTTTTCACTTCCTTGATAATGTTCTTTGAGTGCAAAAATATGATGAAGTCAAGTTTATGTATTTTTTTTCTCTCACTGCTTGTACTTTTGAAGTTATGTCTAAGAATGCATTGTCCAATTCTGACTCACAAAGGTTTACCCATATATTTTCTTCTAAGAGTTTTATAGTTGTAGCTTTTTACAATTAGGTATTTGATCCATTTTGAGTTAATTTTTCTTTATGATGTGAAGGAAGGAAGTAATTTTACTCTTTTGCATGTGGCTATTCAGTTGACCTAGCATCATTTGTTTAAAGACTATTCTTTCCCCCACTGAGTAGCCTTGGCATCCTTGTCAAAAGTCATTTGCATAGATATGAAATTATTTCTGAACTCCCAATTCTGTCTCATTGTTAATCTTTTTTTTCTAATACCAAGTTGCTTTGGCTACTGTTGCTTTTAGAAAGTTTTGGGATTAAGAAGTATGAGACCTGCAACTTAGTTCTTCTTTATTAAGATTGTATTGAAAATTCTTGGTCTTTGAGTTTCCATGTGAATTTGAGGATCAGCTTGTCAATTTCTATAAAGAAACCAGATGGGATTTTGATAGAGGTTGTATTGAATCTGTATAGCAATTTGAGAGTAGTGCCATCTTAGCAATATTAAGTCTTCTGATCCATAAATACAAGATATCTTTCCATTCATTTAGTTCTTTTAAAATTTTCTTCAGCAGTCTTTTTTGATTTTCAAAGTACATGTACTTATTTTTTTAAGTGCATTCCTAAGTATCTTATTCTTTTAGGTGCCATTCTAAATGCAATTATTTACTTAATTTTGTTTTTAGATTGTTCATTGCTTGGTGCATATAAATAAAATTGATTTTTATATGTTGATTTTGTATCCTAGAACTCATTTATTAATTCTAATAGCTTTTTAGTGCACTCTGTAGGATTTTCTATAAACAAGATCATGTTGTCTGCAAATAGAAATAGTTTTACTTCTTTCCAATCTAGATACCTTTTATTTCATCTTCTTGCCTAATTATCCTCACTAGAATTGGAGACCTCTAACTGAAACAACATTTCATTTGATTATGAAAATACGTAGCAATCCATAGTAATGTTAGCAGTACCTCTGACTCTGACATCAATATAAATCACAGGTATTTTTATATCTCATTATAATTGTTAGAGATCTCCTAATATAGTTTTATGATTATCAGTACTTTGAAACTATGCTAATTATCAAACTTGCGATTAGATCCCATAATTTAATGTATTATTAAAACAATAAAGATATTTTCCATATTTTGATAACTGAAAGTGAAAGTGAAGTCGCTCAGTCGTATCTGACTCTTTGCGACCCCATGGACTGTAGTCTACCAGGCTTCTCTGTCCATGGGATTTTTCCAGGCAAGAATACTGGAGTGGGTTGCCATTGCCTTCTCCAGGAGATCTTCCCAACCCAGGATTGAACCCAGGTCTCCTGCATTGTAGGCAGATACTTTACCATCTGAGCCACCAGGGAAGATGTATAATTGGTTTTTCATTGTTATTCTTTGCATTTTATTTTGTGCGTTTAAGAGCATCAACAAGTTCCAGAGAAGATGATAGTGTCAGGAAATCATAGATGTCCTGGAGCCTGGATCTAAAGAACATTTCCTGTTCCCTGTTCCTTGTTGGGGTCATCCACAGGACAGGGTTGTTCTCTTCAATTCTTGGGATCCTCCACCTAAAAGCCTATTTCCTAAGCTCGAAATGGGGATAAAGATGTATTCAGTGTGTTGAATAGTGATTTTCTGAGTCTTTATAAAGCAACTAGTAAACTCCTTCTATGCTTTTGTCCCACCAGGTACCTTCTAAAACCAGATTTCATGAGACGGCCCGATCGAACATTTGATCCCTTCTCTGAAACACCTGTTGATGGGGTTATTGCAGCCACTTGCTCCGTGCAGGTAAGTCTCCTGCTTTCCACAGAATAATATAAAAAGAGTGGATCCAGGTGGTCTTGGAAAAGCCTTAAAAAATTGCAATTAAAATATTTATTGTCAGGTTGCAAGATCTATGCATTGCTCTCAACTTTAGCATTTTTTTTCTTGAGATGCATTTTTTTCTACTAGTGAAATTATTAGCTACTTTTCATCAAAGACACCAGATCAAAAAGTACCCAGTGGAGAATGTGGAGCAATGGGAACTCTTGGCCATTGATGGTGGGAATGCAAAATCATACAACCACTTTGGAAAACAGTTGGGTGGTTTCTCCCAAAACTCAACATTGTCTTAACACGTGATCCAGCAGTTGTACTCCTTGATATTTACTCAAACAAATTAAAAGCTCACGTCCACATGAAAACTTACACAGGGATATTTGCAGCAGCTTTATTCATGCTTGATAAAATTTTGAAAGCAACCAAGGTGCCACTTAGTGGGTGAATGGATAAAGAAGCAATGAATGGTATGTCCAGACAGTGGAATATTACTTAATTCTAATAAGAAATGAGCTATCAAGTCATGAAAAGACATGGATGAAACAAATTAACATTCAGTTCAGTTCAGTCACTCAGTCGTGTCTGACTCTTTGCGACCCCATGGACTGCAGCACACCAGACCTCCCTGTCCATCACCAACTCCTAGAGTTGACCCAGCTCTTGTCCACTGAGTCAGTGATGTCATCCAACCATCTCATCCTCTGTCATCCCCTTCTCCTCCTGCCCTCAATATTTCCCAGCATCAGGGTCTTTTCCAATGAGTCAGTTCTTCACATCAGGTGGCCAAAGTATTGGAGTTTCAGCTTCAACATCAGTCCTTCCAATGAACACTCAGGACAGATTTCCTTTAGCATGGACTGATTAGATCTTGTTGCAGTCCAAGGGACTCTCAAGAGTCTTCTCCAACAACACAGTTCAAAAGCATCAATTTTTCAGCGCTCAGCTTTCTTCACAGTCCAACTCTCACATTCATACATGACTGCTGGAAAAACCATAGCTTTGACTAGACGGACCTTTGTTGGCAAAGTAATGTCTCTGCTTTTTAATATGCTGTCTAGGTTGGTCGTAACTTTTCTTCCAAGGAGTAAGTGTCTTTTAATTTCATGACTGCAATCACCATCTGCAGTGATTATTTTTTAAAGTCTGCCGCTGTTTCCCTATCTATTTTCCATGAAGTGATGGGACTGGATGCCATGATCTTAGTTTTCTGAAAGTTTAGTTTTAAGTCAACTTTTTCACTGTCCTCTTTCACTTTCATCGAGAGTCTCTTTAGTTCTTCTTAGCTTTCTGCCATAAGGGTGGTGTCATCTGCATATCTGAGGTTATTGATATTTCTCCTGAAATCTTGATTCCGGCTTGTGCTTCATCCATCCAGTAAAATGAGCATTACTAAGTGAAAAAAACTAGTCTGAAAAAGTAGCATACTGTTTGATTCCAACTAAATGACATTCTTAAAAAAGACAAAACTATAAAGATGGTAAAAAAAAAGAAAAAGAAAAGACCAAGAATTATGGGGAGGGATTAACAGGCAGAGTACAAAGCATTTTGGGGCAGTGAAACCATTCTGTATGATTCTATGATAATAGACACATGTCGTTATATTTACATTTTTTTCCAAATCCATTAAATGTACACCAGAGTAAACTCTGAATGTAAACTACGGCTTTGGGTGATAATGAAGCATCAATATAGGTTCACTGATTGTAACAAATATGCTACTGAGATGTGAGGTAATCCATAGTGAGGGATATTGTGGATGAGGGGACAGAAGCACTATATTTTCTTATCAATTTTGCTGTAAACAGAAGCTGCTATAAAAAATAAAGCATATTAATGAAAAGATACCTGCTATATGATTACATTGATACAGAACTCCAGAAAATGCAAACTAATATAAAGTAACAGAAAACAGGTCAGTAGTTTCCTCTAGACAGAAAGAAGAAGGGATGGATTACAAAAGGGTGCAAAGGAGCTCTGGGAAGTGATGGAAATATTTGTTGCCTTAATATTGGTGACAGTTTTATAGATGTGCTCATATGTCAGAACTGATTTAATTGTACACTCTAAACATGTACAATTCATTTAATGTCAGTTATACCTGAAAAAACTTTCATAATGATTAGCTATTAGATAATGTGAAAAAAAACTTAATAATTAGCTTTAATATTTTGGAAATAGGTGAAAAAAGTCTTTCCATAGCTTTATAATAGATAGAAGAGGGAAATATATATGACTTATACAAAAAATAGTTGTCCACAGCATCTTAACCTAAGTGTCCACACCTGTGAAATAAAGCAGTCAATACTGCTTTTTTAATACTGGTCTTTAAAAAAAAATAACACTGTCCTCTCTGTCAATTGTCAATGTCAGTTTAGCATTTTAGCATTACTTTTCTCTCTGTGTGTCTCTTTGTAAGACTTCTGAAAGAATTCAGTAAAGGTGAATTTTGGAACTATGAAAGGATCTTAAGGCATGTTTGGATTGACTGCTTCAGTTTAGTAAGGAATGAATACATTATTTCCAGCGATAATCGAATTTCTGAAGATGAACAGAGACTCTCTCTCTGCCAGATTATTCTGTTACTGATGATTACACCAGCTTAATTTCTCTTCCCTCCCATTTCTCTTCTGCTCCAGGTCATATCAGGTCAGTTCTTATCAGATAAGAAAATTGGCACATATGTAGAAGTGGATATGTATGGCTTGCCCACGGACACTATCCGAAAGGAATTCCGCACTCGCATGGTGATGAACAATGGACTCAATCCAGTTTACAATGAAGAATCATTTGTGTTTCGGAAGGTAGAGTGTTTTCCATGTGTCAGACTTGCTGCGCTAAGCTAGGGGCCACACGTTAGTCTAGAGAGGTTACACGATCTGCAGACAGTCATTTAACCCGACGCCTTCTTCCAGTGCAGATGTTCTGCAGCTGTCACGCAATGATGGTTTCTGTCTGTCCCTGTCCTCTCCGCTCTCCTTCCTCCCAGGAGGAGCCCACCTTCCCCACTGGGTGCCCGAGCAGTGTTCTCAGAGGGAGCCCCCAGGTAGACACCGTCACACGTGGGAGAGCTCCTCCCTGCCCTGGCCGCTAGTGCCCTGCAGTATTCCTTTGGCCAAGAGGATGGGTAGGATGTTGCGCCAATAAATGTCCTTCAGCGGGTCAGTTGATATTGTCCTGTGCCTCCAGAAAGTGTGGTCCCCATTGCTACTCACAGGTTCTGTGTATAATATGTTATTTTTGTTTTTTGGTTTTTATCATATTATACTTTGATCCTATGGGCTTCCCGAGTGACTCAATGGTAAAAAATCTGCCTGCAATGCAGGAGACACAGGTTCAATTCCTGGGTCAGGAAGAGCCCCTGGAGGAGGGTATAGCAACCCACTCCAATATTCTTGCCAAGAACATCCCGTGGACAGAGGAACCTGGCAGGTCACAGAGTCAACCACGGCTGAAGCGACTGAGCACACAGACAAATCAGCCATTCTCTATAATGATGCAGGTTTTAATCTTGTAACCGTTTTCTCCCATTTGTTTCTCTTTCATCGACGGAAGATGTATTGAAAAATCCATGCCCTGGCAGTCCTTTCTCAGAAATGCCTGTTTCTCTCTCACTTGTTCTGTTGTCATGACCAGAGTGCTTTCTTCCTTCTTCTTTGGCACAGGTTTTCCAAGTGTCTATTCCGTTTGTGTCTTACAACACAGACAGTCAACTTTTTATCTTAACAAAAATATGAATTATCAGCCTCAGAACTGGCTGACCAGTTTGCAGAACGCATATTACAGAAGATCAATATAGGTCAATGAATCAAGCCATTCTGAGATGTAGGCTTTTCCGAGTATGTGAATCCCGTTATCCATGCAACACCCTCCCCCTACCCTTTCACCTTCTCTTCTACAGTCAGCGTGTAGTGTGAGTTGCACACAGCTGTGAGGTGTCTTTTTCCTTCCTGGGTTTTTTAGTTTCTTGCAGCTGGATCTGTTGTCACTATGCCCAGTGTTTTGCACAAAGACAAATAATCCCTACCTACATTTCTGGAAATTCAGAAAGTTGATTTCAGGCTCTGTTTTTGATGCATAGGGAAATAGACTTGCTTTTTGCACGCAATATTACTAGCCCCAGAAACAAGATGCTAATTTGGGATCCTTTCCTGCTCTTCTGAAGTTACATTGCCTTTCATTGATACCAAGTGCTTTAACTTTATTTTCTTTCTTGCTTCTTTGCATGAATCTCACAGCATAAGCCCCATTCACCAAATGAGGAACAACACAGTGACTAAAGTTGGTTTCACCTTTTCATCTTGATGAACTGGAACTAAAGTATAACCTCTAGGCATAAATAAGCAGCCAGTTCATTGCCTAGCTTTAGACATAGTGCTCAAATCAGCTAAGGTGTCTTAGCTGCTTATTGCCAATAAATAGAAATTCTTGATTAAAAACATCAGATTTTCTTCTGTCATGTTGCTCTTCTATATCTAAATAGGGTTTCTGCTGTCTGAGCTCAGATGCTGTGTCCATGCATTCGGGTTGGGGATGACAAGAGGAGATGTCTTGTGCTGTGTGTGCTCAGCCACTGAGTCGTGTCTGACTCTTTGTGACCCCCTGGTCTATAGACTGCTGGGCTCCTCTGTCCATGGAATTTTCCAGGCAAGAATACTGGAGCAGGTTGCCATTTCCTTCTCCAGGGCATCTTTCTGACCCAAGGGTCAAACCCACATCTCTTGAGTCTCCTGCATTGATAGGCAGGTTCTTTACCACCATGCCACCTGGGAAGACTGGATGTCTTGGGTATATGTTAATGTTTCTAGCTGTCCCATCTTTATTTGATATCCCAAAATGTGTTAAAAACTGAGGAGCGCAAAGAAAAATAATACAAATTTATATATAAATTGTCTTTTATACATGAGGCATTTCTTCAAAGATACTTTCCATATTCTCAGAAACAGAGCTCGATGTCAGAAGCAGCCCAGTAGTAGACAGATCAAAGGATTTGAAATCAGGTAGCCCAGGATCTAGACCCAGCTGTCAGTGACCATCTTTGACATAAGGGAAAGTCACTTTTCCTCTCCAGGTCTCTTGTAGCTCACCCATTATGTAGGTGGGAATGGGGCAAGATGGCAAGGGTTGGATTAGCCATCTTTTCTATCCATTCATTCCATCTGAAATTTTCAGGGAGTGACTTCTAGGAAACCTGTTCCCCTTGTCTTTCTCAATGTTGTGAGCACTGTAACTTATATAGTATGCTTTAGGAATGTAAGTCGACCATCAGCTTATTTGCACCATAAAGGAACCTTTCCGAGCAGTATGAGTATGGTCCAGATTCCTGGCGTTGTAATTCTTGGGAGCTGTGTTCCACAGATCAGTGCCAAGTGTCGTTGTGTGTCTGCAGGTGATCCTCCCTGACCTGGCTGTCTTGAGGATTGCCGTGTATGATGACAACAACAAGCTGATAGGCCAGAGGATTCTGCCCCTGGACGGCCTCCAAGCAGGCTATCGACACGTATCCCTCCGAAATGAGGGCAATAAACCTTTATCGCTGCCAACCATTTTCTGCAATATTGTCCTAAAAACATATGTGCCTGATGGGTTCGGAGGTAAGTCAAACTTTTAGGTACAGAATATTTTTGTGTATATGTTTTTCCCCTAAATTTCAAGATTATAAGCTATTTCACCAATGGTTTAAAAAAAAGTCTGTTCCCACCAATGCTGCCAACCCTGTGGGCTTAAAGAAATAAGGCATAAATAGTTACCTCAGGTTTCCTAGCAAGAAATGAAAAGGCAAGTCTAGATTACCTTTAAAGATCTTTATTTAAAAATACTGTCATTTTATGTTTTTTCAACTTTCACATATATGTTTCACATATATGTCTGTGAAGAATGCATTTCTACCATCATTCAAAGGGGGAAAGGCGTGAATAATATAGAACCATAGACTTCAGTTGGTTTCATTAAAAGGTTTAAATTGAACTCCATTATCAACATTCCTGGACTTTCCCCCAAAATCTACAGGGGAGTTCAATTTCACAAAAAATTCCTAGTCATCAGCCCATGAAAGACCACCTTCGGTTATACCAAAGACATCAATGAAAGTGAAAGTGAAAATTGCTCAGTAATGTCTGACTCTTTATGGCCCCATGGACTTCTCTATGTGACCCCATGGACCCCATGGAATTCTCCAGGCCAGAATACTAGAGTAGGTACCCTTTCCCTTCTCCAGGGGATCTTCCCAACCAGGGATAGAACCCAGATCTCCCTCATTGCAGGCAGATTCTTTACCAGCTGAGCCCCCAGGGAAGCCCAAGAATACTGGAGTGCTTTAACTTTAAGATCCCTTCTCTGGCAGATCTTCCCAACCCAGGAATTGAACAGGGTCTCCTGGAATACAGGCAGATTCTTTACCAACTGAACTATCAGGGAAGCCTAAAGTCATCAATGGGAGGAATCAAAAGTTGGACCAAGTCTTAAAGTGAAAATGAAAGTCACTCAGTCATGTCTGACTCTTTGCAACCCCATGGACGGTAGTCCATGGAATTCTCCAGGCAAGAATACTGGAGTGGGTAGCCTTTCCCTTCTCCAGGGGATTTTCCCAACCCAGAGATCGAACCCAGGTCTGCCACATTGCAGGTGGATTCTTTACCGGCTGAGCCACAAGGGAAGCCCAAAAATACTGGAGTGCTTTAAGATCCCTTCTCTAGCAGATCTTCCCAACCCAGGGATTGAACCCAGGTATCCCACATTGCAGGCAGATTCTTTACCAACTGAGCTCTCAGGGAAGCCCCAAGTCATAGGATTCTGGTAAACCCACATATTAACTTTTTATAACCCCCAACTGAGCCAAGAGCATTAAAGGAAAACAAAGATCCTCTATATTCTCAGAGTGCGTTAAATCATAAAGAAACAATAGTACAGCAAAGTATATCAAATTAACAAGGGTTCAAGTCCTGACTCTCCACTGATAGCCAGGTGACCTTGAGATAGTGTTATCACCTGTCCTCACCCCCCACCCCATATTCTGGCCTGTAAAGGTACTAATACTGTTTCCCTCACAGCATCCTTGTGATGTGTGCTTATGTGTGTGCACAGGTGTGTGTGGCTCTAAATGCAACTCAGTTTCTGTGCTATACTGGTTTGTGGAGCTTTGGGTTATTTTGTTTTGTGTTTTTAATAATGCAGTCTTCTCTGGAGGGCAGAGTTTCTACAACCAATATTCAGAATTAACACCAATTGTGGGTTCCATAAGTAAAGTCAGCCATGAGGATTTTTCAATTGCAAAATTGAGAGGAAAGATTCCTTCCTCCTTCGCTTTGTCTTTTCTTAAAAAAGGAAGCCTATTACAGGTTATAACACAGAGTAACAGTTATGAGCACGTGGCAGAGGCTGGGATGGGGTGCTGTGGGCCGGGTGAGCAGGACAGAAAGGAGACATGCGTGGGTGTTGAGCAGCATGTGATGGCCACGGGGCATCAGCAGATGGATTCAGTCTTGTTCCACATATTTGCACTTAGAAAGCAGTGGTGCGTAATACCTAGTACATTTTAAAAATAGTTATATAAATAAATGGAAGACTTAAAGGTTTTGCCTTTACACGTGTTACTTTTCAAATGAAACTCTAGTTCATTCTAGGGAAATGGGCTATTCGAATAAAATAGGGAAAGAGAACAGTTTTTTGAGCTCCTGCTTTGTGCCAAGTGCTTTACAAAAATGGAGTCCAGAAATGTGAAATTGTTTAGAATGGATGTGAGCATATGCAGGTGTATCCGTGTTTAGCATGTAGTTTATGGCTAGTGTCGATATTTATAAGTATTGATTCACATCTTTAAAAATAGTCTTGTAACTATTCTTTCCTAAGGTGTCATTGTAGTATTTCTCTCTGAAGATATTGAAATTTCTGTACTACATTATCTTTGATGGAATTCTGCAACTGATGTCTTAACCTCAGATTTGATGACAGATTCAAAGACTGTTTATTCAGAATTCTCTGGCCGTTTCTCACATATGTGAAGAAACTAAGGACAGACATTCTGAGGGTTTATTTAAGGAACTTACCTGAAAATAAGAATATGAGAACTTTTTCCAAATTTTCAGTCTTCTTAACAGCCTCTTGATTCCCACAGTGTGTTTATATTTCATGTGCTTAACTAACCTCCCACATTCAAGTCTGAACATTTATGTGCTGAAGGAGCACGCCAGGCGGTCAGTAGACCCCTGTTCCCTAGAACATTTTCAGTCTTTGCTGATTCTATAGGAAAAAGTTCAAAATGAAATTCTGCACCATTGCACTTCAGCAGTTTCTGGGGGAAAAAAAAGAAAGTGGTCGATAAATATCTCCAGATTTTTATGTAGCTACAGAAAGAAAATATGGATGCCTTCATTTATTCTACTAATGTGTTTAGCAGGTTTTACTCTGTAAAAAGCAATGTAGCTACATATCGGAAAAAAATTCTGATGACATAAAAAATTTTAAAAGGGTCATTCATCCAGTGCCCAGAATGAACTCTGTTAACTTATAGGTCTCTACTTCCTATCTCATTATTCTCTTTACTTTTTTTAAAAAAATGGATCTTACTGTGGTGTCTCATTTACATTCATATTTAAGAGGGAATTTTTTTCATTATTTTTAGAGTATTTTCCCCATTTCTTGACATATTTTTATTGTCTGCTTGAGATTCCATTTTATGTATGCTATAATTTATCATGTTATTAATGTATTGAAGTCAATTCTACTTTTCTTTCTTATGAACAATATTGCATCTAAGAACCCTAAATGTAAAACTTTGGGAATATTAGTGATTATTTCCTACAGATGAATTCTTTCAAGTGGATTTGTTGCATCAAGAAGTGTATATGTATTTAAAGGTCTAGATTGTTGTTGTTTTTCAGGTACTAAATTGTGACGACTCTTTGTGACCCTATGGGTTGTAGCCTGCCAGGCTCCTCTGTCCTCCACCATCTCCCAGAGTTTGTTCAAATGCACTTTAGTGATGTTATCCACCATCTCATCCTCTGCCACCCACTTCTCCTATTGCCTTCCGTCTTTCCCAGCATCAAGGACTTTTCCAGCGAGTCAGCTCTATGCATCAGGTGGCCAAAGAATTGGAGCATCAGCTTTAGCATCTGTCCTTCCAATGAATATTCAGGGTTGATTTCCTTTAGGATTAACTGGTTTGATCTCCTTGCAGTTCAAGGGACTCTCAAGAATCATCTCCAGCACCATAATTTGAAACCATCAGTTCTTCAGCACTCAGCCTTTTTTATAGTCTGACTCATATCCATACATGTCTGCTGGTAAAACAATACTTTGATTATATGGACCTTTGTCAGCAAAGTGATGTGTGCTTTTTAATACTCTGTCCAGGTTTGTCATAGCTTTCCTTCCAAGAAGCAAGCAAGCATCTTTTAATTTCATGGCTACAGTCACTGTCTGCAATGATTTTGGAGTTCAAGAAAATGAAATCTGTCACTGTTTCCACTTTTTCCCTATCTATTTGCCATGAAGTGATGGGACTGGATGCCATGATCTTAGTTTTTTGAATGTTGAGTTTTAAGCCAACTTTATTCCCCACTTCTTTCCCACTCATCAAGAGGCTCTTTAGTTCCTCTTTACTTTCTGCCATTAGAATAGTATCATCTGCATATCTGAGGTTGTTGATATGGCTCTTGGCAATCTTGATTCCAGTTTGTGATTCATCCAGCCTGGCATTTTGCATGATGTACTCTGCATAGACATTAAGCAGGTAACAATATATAGCCTTGTCATACTCCTTTCCCAATTTTGAACCAGTCCATTATTCCATGTCTGGTTCTAACTGTTGCATCTTTACCTGCATACAGGTTTCTCAGAAGACAAGTAATGTGGTCTGATATTCCCATCTCTTTAAGCATTTTCCACAGTTTGTTGTAATCCACACAGTCAAAGGCTTTAGCATAGTCAATGAAGCAGAAGTAGACATTTTTCTGGAATTGCTTTGCTTTCTCTATGATCCAGTGAATGTTGGCAATTTGTATCTCTGGTTCTTCTTCCTCTTCTAAACTGTACATCTAGAAGTTCTCAGTCAACGTACTGTTGAAGCCTAGCTTGAAGGATTTTGAGCATAGTCTTACTAGCAAGTGAAATGCGTGCAGTTGTCCAGTAGTTTGAGCATTCTTTAGCATTACCCTTCTTTGTGATTGGAATGAAAACTGACCTTTTCCAGTCCTTTGGCCACTGCAGAGTTTTCCAAATTTCCTGACATATTAAGTACAGGACTTTAACAGCATCATCTTTTAGGATTTGAAATAGCTCAGCTGGAATTCCATCACCTCCACTAGCCTTGTTCATACTAATAGTAATGCTTCCTAAGGCTTACTTGACTTCACACTCCAGGATGTCTGGCTCTAGGTGAGTGATCAGATTATCATGGTTATCTAGGTCATTAAGACTTGTTTTGTATTGTCCTTCTGTGCATTCTTGCCACCTCTTCTTGATCTCTTCTGCTTCTGTTAGGTCCTTACCATTTCTGTCCTTTATCGTGCCTATCCTTGCTTGAAATATTCCCTCGGTATCTCTAATTTTCTTGAAGAGATCTCTAGTCTTTCCCATTCTATTTCTTTGCATTGTTCACTTAAAAAGACTTTCTTATCTCACCTTGCTATTTTCTGAAACTCTCCATTCAGATGGGTATATCTTCTTCCCCTTTCTCCCTTCCCTTTTGCTTCACTTCTTTCCTCAGCTATTTGTAAAGCCTCCTCAGACAACCACTTTGCCTTCTTTCATTTCTTGTTCTTGGGGATGGTTTTGGTCACCACATCCTGTAGAATGTTACAAGCCTTGATCCATAGTTTTTCAGGCACTCTGTCTACCAAATCTAATCCCCTGAATCCATTCATTATCTCCACTATATAATCATATGGGATTTGATTTAGGTCATAGTGGCCAAGTGGCTTTCCCTATTTTCTTCAAATTAAGCTTGAATTTTGCAATAAGGTGCACATGATCTGAGCCACAGTCAGCTCCAGCTCTTGTTCTTACTGTATGTATAGAGCTTCTCCATCTTTGGCTGCAAAGAACATAATCAATCTGATTTTAGTACTGACCATCTGGTGATGTCCATGTGTAGAGTCTTCTCTGTGTTGTTGGAAAAAGTTGTTTGCTATGACCAGCATGTTCTCTTGACAAAACTCTGTTAGCCTTTGCCCTGCTTCATCTTGTACTCCAAGGCCAGACTTGCCTGTTCCTCTGGGTATCTCTTGACTTCATGATTTTGCATTCCAGTCCCCTATGATGAAAAGGGCATCTTTTTGGGTGTTAGTTCTAGAAGATGTGTAGGTCTTTAAAGAACTAGTCAACTTCAGCTTCTTCAGCATCAGTGGTGGGAGCATAGACTTGGATTACTGTGATGTTGAATGGTTTGCCTTGGAAAGGAACTGAGATCATTCTGTCATTTTTTAGTTTGCACCCAACTACTGCATTTCAGACTCTTTTGTTGACTGTGATGGCTACTCCATTTCCTCTAAGGGATTCTTGCCCACAGTAGTAGATATAATGGTCATCTGAATTAAATTCACCCATTCCAGTTGATTTTTGTTCACCAAGTCCTTAAGGTATCAATGTTCAATCTTGCCATGTCTTGCTTAACCATGTCCAATTTACCTTGATTCATGGACCTAACATTCCAGGTTCCTATGTAATATTGTTCTTCACAGCTTCAGACTTGACTTTTACCACCAGTCACATCCACAACTGAGCATTATTTCCACTTTGGCCCAGGCATTTCATTCTTTCTGGAGCTATTAGTGATAGCCTCTGCTCTTCCCCAGTAGCATATTGGACACCTTCTAACCTGGGGAACTCATCTTGCAGTGTCATGTCTTTTTGCCATTTTGTACTGTTCATGGAGTTCTCATGGCAAAAAGTCTAGAGTGGGTTGCCATCTCCTCCCGTGGACCGCGATTTGTCAGAACTCTTCACCATGACGCATCTAGCACAGGTGCCCCTGTGTGACCTGGCTCGTAGCTTCCGTGAGTTACACAGGCCCCTTTGCCACACCAGGCAGTGATCCATGAAAGGGATAGAAATGGCCCTCAACCCCAAAATAGCTGGTATTTTTAAAAAATACAAATGAGACTTCTGTTAAGACCAGAAGAAAGGAGCAAGCGAGAAAAGGCAGACTGATTTATTTTTAAAAAGACAGGTTCCAGAGCTAAGTATCTGGGAAATTTTAGCTCGCTCCTGTGGGTTTGTACAGTTATAACTTGGTGTGCATACACCCCTTCCCTGTTAGATGTTCGGTGTGACTGGTCCCTAGACAAGCCTGTTCACACTCCGTCCTTGCTAATCCACAGTTAAAATTAGCTCTTGCTACACCGGTTTGCCCTGTGGAGCACTGAGCTACACAGTGGGGTGGCCAGGCACAGCGTCCCCCCAATGTGTGGGACGACGCCCCGTGAAATGTCAGACTGGCACCGAAGAAAGATCCCAGGTTTACTTGAATATGCAACACTTTGACCGAGAACATGTAGCACTCTGGCCAAGAATATGCCAGATTTGTTTAACTGCTGCCTGAAATAATTTTTTTTCCAGGCTGAGGCAAGGAAAAAATGAATAACATTTTCAGAGTTATGCAAGGCTATAGAAGTATGATATATTTGAGGCATGGCTTCTTACTTTCTGGTTATACATCATTTTAAATGTGATTATTAAAATCAGTTTCTTTGATAGGCAATATAAATATTTGAATGTAAATAATATATGTATGTATATTGCCTGTCAAAGAAGGAAACTGATTTTTATGTGCCTGTACATATGTGTGTATACAAAGTATATATTTAAAACTCAAACGTATATGTCTCTGATCAGAGGAGAAACTGAGCTACAATAGAAAAATAATCTAAAGGTGGGTGGGACAGGCGCTGGCTCCCTAATCCTGAGCCCTTTGTCCTTGGTCGGATAATTTTGGCAAAGCTGTCCCAGATATGCAGTAGCCTTCTGCCACCTGCCACCACGTGGCAAAATTATGTGTTATAGAAGTATCTAATTCACTATTCAGAACTTCCAGGAATGATCACCTGTTTCAAATAGCCGGCTAACCTAAGTCTGGCTCAAGCATTTAGCCCTTTTCAGTCTCCTTTTTGTGTCTTGTGATTGAATTTCAACAAGCCTTATATACACTTTGTGTAATTTTGTTGCCATTTGACCATGAACACTGTTGTGCTTAGTCATGCTCAGTGGTGTCCGACTCTTTGCGACCCCATGGACCTTAGCTTGCCAGGCTCCTCTGTCCATGGGATTCTCCAGGCAAGAATTCTGGAGTGGCTTGCCATGCCCTCCTCCAGGGGAACTTCCCAACCCAAGAATCGACCCAGGTCTCCCACTTTGTAGGCAGATTCTTTATTGTCTGAGCCACCAGGGAAACCAAAGAATACTATTAGACTGAATTTATTATTGAATTCTATTCTATTGCATGTTGTCAGTTTTTTAAATGAATGTGTAACTGCAAATAAGATATCCCATTAAAACTCCAACGATAAAGCAGAGTTTCAGGATCTGGAGATATAACTTCCCAGCAGTTTCTAAAAGTGTTAATACTGGTAATAGAAGATAGATTTAAGTAATGATATTCATCCAACTAGTGTATAAATCTGAAGCATCTTATTTTGTTGTATAATTGAGGCTACCTCTACATAATCCTACAGCAGATGGTGGACCAGGGCCTCTCAGTCAGCTTGTCCATTAGTACAAAATGACATGCGACTTCATTTACAGGATGTTTTGTAGCTATATTTTATAAAATTCTAGGTCAGAATTATGTACAATCAGTCCTCCCGGCTGAGGTCAAGACATTGCCACAGTAAACAGGAAGAATACCACAGAATTTATGTTCACGTTCCCCAAGATGGACTCATGGCCTGACCTGGGAATGTCCAGAGGCTGATGGGGTCTCCTTAACAATGATAAAGCTTTGTGAGCTGAAGCACACATGAAAGATGGACACCCAAGAATTTAAGTAGCAGAATTTTTATTTCTCAATCTCTTTGGTAAACAGATTTACCACAAACTGGTAGACTTGAAAGAATAGAAACTTATTCTCTCACAGTTCTGGAAGCCAGAAGTTTGAAACCAAGGAGCTGGCAAGGCCATGCTCCCTCTAGAGACCTGAAAAAATCCTTCCTTTTCTCTTCACAGCATCTCATGTTTGCTGCAGTCTGCCTCCACCAAAACCTGGCCTTTCTTCTTTTTATTTCTGTATGTCCTCTTCTCTTCTTATAAATACACTAGTCATGGGATTTAGGACCAGGCCTGATCCAGAATGATCTCATCTCAGTTCTTAACTGATCACATGTGCAAAGACTCTATTAGTTAATAGAATCATAAGTGGATGCTGAATTTTGTGAAAAGTTATTCTGCATCTGTTGAAATGATCATGTTACTTTTATTCTTCAGTTTGTTAATGTAATCCGTCATGCTGATTTGCAGATATTGAGCCATCTTTGCATCGCGGGCATAAATCCCAATGATCATGGTATATGATCTTTTCAATGTATTGTTGAATTTGATTTGCTAATATTTTCTTGAAGATTTTCGTATCTATGTGCATCAGTGATATTGGCCTATGATCTTTTTTGTGTGATTCTCTGTCTGGTTTCGGTATTAGGGTGAGGCTGGCCTTGTAGAATGAGTTCAGAAATATTCTTCCCTCTGAAATTTTTTGGCTAGTTTGAGAAAAATAGGTGTTGACTCTTCTCTAAATGTTTGGTAGAATTCACCCATGAAGCCCTCTGGTCCTAGACTTTAGTTTGTATGGAGTTTTTTATTATTATTATTGTTATTGATTTCATTGCTAGTAATTGGTTTGTTTACATTTTTTATTTCTTTTTCTTTCAGTCTTGAGAGTTTTCACATTTCTGGAGATTTATTCATTTCTTCTAGGCTGCCCATTTTATTGGTGTGTGTATAGGTGTCCATAGTAATTTCTTGTGATCTTTTGTATTTCTGTGGTGTCAGTTATAACTTCTCTTCTTTCATTTTTTATTTTATGGCTCTTTTTTTTAAATTATCACTCTTTCTTTTTTTGTGAGTGACTTAAGTTTATTTTATTAATCTTTTCAAAGAACCAGCTCTTAGCAGATTATACAATGTTAACTAAACCATGTGAAATAAGTATTCATATGGAAAATTTTCACAAAAAGGAAAGAAGCTTGGTTAGGATGGAAGAATTATGTATCATTTCATTCTTTAATAATCTGTTTTATTAGTTTTGTATTTAGCTTTAAGTGATTAAAGAATTGTTATTACTACTGGAAGGACTACGAGTTGCCCTTCAAAAATGTCATATGCTTTCTTCAGTGATATTGATATATTGATTGTATATCATTAATAATAAGCAAGCATTTATTTTCTAACAAGCCAGTCCCATGGGTCGTCCATTAAAACATGCTGGTGGGAAAACAAGGCAAAGTTGATCCCACATGGGAGAATGTGGGGAGACCACGTCCTATAGATCTTCTCAAAGGAAAGGTGGGCAAGTTCAGGGGGACCATCTGTGCTTTGCTTTGCCCCCTAAGAGTGTGGACGGTGGAAAGAGGAGGCATCTGTGAGTCAGACAAACACGAGTCCTTGGTGAGTTTAGCACCACAACAAGCAACCAGGCTCTCTCTGCCTCCAAACAATCTGTATGAGGTTGTAGCACCTCCTGAACTGTATTCACAAGAATATGTATTCAAGAAAAAGTCATGCCTTAGAGCTAAGTGACATATGAGAAAGTGTTGGAATATGGGACATTTTATAGGATACCTGACCTGTCTCCTCCATAAGTCTATGCATTAAGAACAATAAACTGTAGAATCCTTTCTAGGTTAAAAAAAACATTTAAGAGACATAGGTATCAGAGACATAGTGCAGATTTTGTATCTTGACTGAAACAAACTAGTTGTAAATAAGGGGAAATTTTGTTGTTCATTCGCTAAGTCCAACTCTTTGAGACGCCGTGGACTGCAACACACCAGCCCTCTCAGTCTTCCACTATCTTCAGCAGTTTGCTCAAATTCATGTCCATTGAGTCGGTGATGCTATCTAACTATCCCACCCTCTGCCACCCCCTTCTCCTTTTGCCTTCAATCTTTCCCACCATTGGGGTCTTTTCCTGTTAGATAGGCCATGTATTATATCATAGTAAGGAATTAGTGCAAATTTTGTTCATACTGGTAAGGTTGGCCCTGAAAAAAATCTCCCTTCTTCAGAAATAATTAGGAGTGAAACATTATGATGTCTGGAATTTGCCTTAAAATATTTCAGCAGAGAAAAAAGAGAGAAAGAAGAAAAAGGAATCTTAGAGGAAGGAAGTATGGCAAACTGTTCATAATTGTTGGGACTTTATCATCAATATATGGGGAGTTATTTTATTTGTCTCTCTATTTTTGCGCACGTTGGAAAATTTCCATGATAAAAGAGTTCCTGTCCTCTGTGTTCAGTCGTGTCTGACTCTTTGCAACCCCTTGGACTGTAGCCTGCCAGCCTCCTCTGTCCTTGGAATTTTCCAGGCAAGAATATTGCATTGGATTGCCATTTCCTTCTTCAGGGTATCTTCCCAACCCAGGGATTGAACCCACGTCTGCAGTATCTCCTGTATTGGCAGGCAGATTCTTTACCACTGGTACCACCAACATAGATAAATACATTCCTTGAATATTACCTTCCAAAAACTTCTGTGATTTTTCCTGAGCAAGCTTTAAGGGCTAATTTGTTAATATTCCCCATTGTAAGTCAAAGATTTCTCAGGGGCTCTGAGTAATAACTAGAATCAAACCTTCTCATCCACTCCCAACAGGAGGAAAAATTCCATGAAGAGCAATTTGGCAAGGACTCCCAAAAGGACAAATACCTTTATGCATCATTCTGACTTCCAGAAACTTATTCTATGAGCACAGGCAAAAATATACCATGACATGTTCACAGACATTCCCCGGAGTACTGTTTATAATGTCAGTGAGCTGGAAATAATGGAGTGGTCCATCAAGAAGAAGCTAGTTAGGCAAATTATGGCCAATCAACAGATGGACTATTTAAGTAGCCCTTAAAAATAATGTAGGAGATCTGTATTGCTGATATGGAAGTGTTTTTAAGACATGTGAAATTAAACAAAAAAAACAGGTATAAAAAACTATGAACCTGTAAAGCAATTACCCTCCAATTAAAAATAAATAAAACTTTTTAAAGAGTAAAAAAAATCTTTAAAGAAAGATGAAGAAAAATAAGGATAACGTGAAGTTTCAAGTTTGATGCAGCACATACTTTTACAACTTGGTCATCACAGACAAAAAGAGGGCAGGGCAGCTGAAGCAGCCCCTGCCCCCACGTCAGGCAGTGACGGAGCTGAAATGAAGCAGGCATGTTGATGTGAACTGCATTAACACTTTAATAATTTTAAAAATAGCATTTCTAGAAAAAAAAACTACTATGAACCCATTCGAGGTTTTAAAAGATAGAAAGATGTAAGAGATGGGGAGCAGTAGTTACCTGCTGGATGTGGCATGGGTGGGAGAAAAGACGTTTACTTTTTGTTTTATATATTTGAATGTTTAACTTGTGTGTATACTATTTTCCATTTTAAAAGAGAAAAAATGTAAGAAAAATTTTAAAAATCATACGAATGTAATTAGGAAGGTGATTCTGCTAGGGGGAAATTTTTTAATGTACAACTTTTAAAAGTTGTAGGTGTACTGTTTTAAGGTTATAAAAATAAGGATTCCTTCTATAGTACTGACAAATTATGCAAAATTATGTGAAAGTCTATTTGAAAATACTTGGAACTCTTCTAATGAAGTTATATAAAAGATGAAACTTTGCATGCAAGTTATAGCAGAGAAAACACTGGAGAAATATTTCTTTCTATCTACATGGAATTAATACTGGCTTTAAAGATGCATTAGCTTCTGTATCTTATAAGACTATGCTGGTGGCATCTACTGTGCTCCAGGTACTTATTCACTGAACATTTCCAGTGTTGCTCCTGCACTGTGAACAGGGTGAGTGCTATCAGTTCTAATTTTCATACAAAGAAACTGAGTCTGGAAGCGTTGATCACCTTATTCAAAGTCGCACAAGTTCAGCATCAGACCCCAAAGCCATTCACTTAGCTTGCCTTGTCTCCCTGTCTTCTTTATTTGGGAAAAAATTAGAGGGAAATTAAGAAAATGATCTGGCCTTTTATTCTTGCCCTTCCTTATTTTTGCTTTCAGCAACTAACTTTTTCTAGCCTTGTTTTATGTCCTAGGAGAAGGTACATGACAGAAGGCGTTATGGGAGTTGGAGATTATGAGTGGTTTATTAGCTGAATTTTCCTAGGTGTTTCAGTAAAATAGAGAATTCACAGCTCAGTGACTTTTTTTCCCTGCAGATATTGTGGATGCTTTATCAGATCCAAAGAAATTTCTTTCCATTACGGAAAAGAGAGCGGATCAAATGAGAGCTATGGGCATTGAAACTGTAAGTAGCAACAGTCAATTAAGACAGGTAGCAATGGCCAATTAAAGACAGCTGAGTTGGGAAGTTGTCTAACTGATTACAAGAGTAAGACCAAGTCATAAATTAATAGAATAAGTTCAAAAGTGGTTTTTGAAACTGAACTTTCATTTCAACAAAGCAGTTTCAAAAGTCTGTGAGGATGTAGCATATTTAATAAAATGTGACCCACTTCATTACTATGGTTTCACTCACATCTGGGGACCCTGGCCCCATTAGAAATGAAATGGAAACACCCATAATGCTTTTAGGAACATTTAAATATAGGATGCTTTTGTGATACGTTGAAATACCAGTTCACCTAAATCAGTGAATAAATAAAACTGGCATTTACTATTGTTTACTTTTTACTAGTTTTATATCCAACCTTCAATGCCAGTGTACCATTGTGGGGTTTCATGCCTTGTTTTTCAAGTTCCCCTTACTCCTCAGTTTAGAATAGAAACAGAAATCTCTCCAGTAGCTTGAAAAAAGAAGGTATAGCCTGCTTATGACAAAGAAGCTTCACCTGCTTTCCTTGGCCTTCCTCTTTTGGCTCAGATCTGAGGAAACCGTATGTTTACTCCTGAAGCAAAGATCTATATAGGGAGTAAAGGCTAGGATACAGAGGAGCAGTTGATGGTACAGACTGGGTTCAATAGAAGGGAGAATGCGCAAGACATCTGACTTCTAGGTGGCATTCATTTGGGTCAAGATAAGCATTTCTGTTCCAGAGTGACATCGCCGATGTGCCCAGTGACACTTCAAAGAACGACAAGAAAGGGAAGGCCAACACAGCCAAAGCTAGTGTGACCCCTCAGAGCAGCTCGGAGCTCAGGCCAACCGCCACAGCTGCCCTGGGGGCCGGCCTGGAGGCCAAGAAAGGTAAGAGAGGGTTGTCTGGGCTCCTTATCTGTTCCAGCAGTTTTCCAAACTTTGATGCAGATATTTAGAACTGTTAGTTTTGCCAGTGTTCAGGGCTCCATAAAACTCAAGAGCAGCAGGTTTTCTGTGGGTTGAACAAATTGCTCAATTTCTCTGAGTGGTTAACAGGAAAGCAGTGTTTCATTTGCTAGATCCCCTGCACCATAGTTAATACCACATACAACATCAGTAGACCTAGAAATGTTGAAATTTGGTACTCTTTTTGTGAGGAAAAAAAAGGCATTCACAGAGTGAGCATAGCAAAATCATTCCCTCTCTCCCGCAGGTACCACCATAAGCATGAGCAGTAAGTTCATGAACCAGCAGAATAATGATTGTTCCTGACATTCCTAGATCCCCTTTTTGCTAATTTTGCCCCATGGGTTGATATTCAGCATCCATGATTATTTATTTGTTAAGTTATCAGATGGGCATCTGAAGGCCAGTTCTCTGTGGTTACCTGTAGATGTAATGGAAGAGCATAAGAGGTTGCATTACAAAGAATTACATGTTCCATGTGCTGGTATCCAGTCGATGTATAGGGGAATAACTGTATTGATTATTTAAAGTTGATTTCCATTCTTGTTGTTCAGGCATCCATTCTGATTGGATGGTCTCCATTCCATATGATAATTAAATATTTTAAATATCCTCCTTGACCATGAATCATTTACAAAACTCAGTTTTGTTACTTTAAGAATTTCTCTTTTTCCTAATGGTCTTCTCCTCAGTATAAATATCTCCCATTTATATGTGAATTCAGCATCTTTGGTGTAAGACAGCCAAGCTGTCCGTGTACGTAAGCACACACAGTGCTGCAGTTTAAGGTAAGAAATGACAGGCTTTCCTTAACTGAGGCAGCATGGTAATTTAGCAGGAGATTCAATGTGCATTGAGCTTTGAGAAACAAATTAGGAAATGAGATGGCACAAAAGCAGCCCGAATTGTGCTCTGCAGCCGCATGCCTGTTCCTCCCTGGAGAGAACATGGAACAAGGTCATGATGCAGGATATGGGCTTTCCATCCAGCACTGTCTTTCTTAACATCAGCCTCTCAGGCAGAGACAGGCAGTGGAAAATGGGAGAGTTTTTGTTTAGTTAAAGGTCTTGTGTCATGCTCACCAGCACAGAAAGACATTAGTTAGTGGCCTGAAAAAGCAGTGTGACCAGCTTAGAGATGAGAAATGGAATATTTCCTGCCACATCAGTAAACAAAGGATGTCACAGGCATCAGCAGTTGTAGCCTCCAATGACTGGGAGCTGGTGAGCCCTGAGGGAACTCTGGAAGGAAAGAATACCTGCCATCCAGCAGCCATCAGACTGCAGCCACTCCTTATGGTGAGCCCCAAGGAAACTCAGGATGTGAAAACACAGGATACTGGAACCAGATAGCTGAGGTACATGTGAAAGGAGTGATTTCAGTGAGCCCAGACCCTTCTAATACATAGGAAAGTGCTGAATTTCTTGACTTGACATACCTGGTTTCTTTAAATAACAGTCACCTTTTGTCATTCAGACTACCTGCCCTTTGTTGCAAAACCCCCTAGCTCCTCCCTTCACCTACTTGGAGCAGTTTTTCAGAGCTCTCTGAACTGCTCTCTCCCACACTGCTGTCCTCATTTTGCCCCCAAATAAAGCCTAACTTGCAACTCAACATGTTGTACAGATTTTTTCAACACAAAACACAGAAGTGATCCTAGTTCTAGCAGGGACCATGACTGTGTTCAGAACTGTTTCACTTCTGGTCCAAATAAGATTACACAGGAAGGAGCCACTGGAAGAAGCTCTCCTTTCCCCTCCTCCCCTAGGCCAACACCCTAAGTAAGAGGGTCTACACACTGATTCATTTTGGCCTTTTGTTCAGGAGACTTGGGAGCCTCCTCTAAGGCACAGTGGTCAGTTCTACGAGAAATGCCTTCACAGCTTCAGGAACCTCACAATGAAACAGGCTTTCACACTGTGGCCAGGTGGTGTTCATGAGGGCTGACTGCCTAGAAATGGGAGGAAGGGGGTCCCTTCCAGCCAGGGATCAGACGAGACTCAAGGATAGGATCCTAACTGAGCTGGGCCTTGAAACCCAGGTCTGACATGAGCAGGGAGAGAAGGTGGAGGAGCCCAGGCAGAGACCAAGGCCACACAGGAAGCAGCCGGGGTCAGAAAGGGGCAGAGCGAGTCTGATCTGGAGATGGCCTAGGACCACCTGAGGATGGAGAGTGACCCCCAAGGGTTTTTACAAGGATTAGTACAGCCTTGGTGGGAATAGTCTTTAAAAAGAGGGAATAAGTGATAAGGGCCAGTGAAGAATTAGGGTATATATGCCTCTAATTTAACACTTAACCACATTGTATTTATATTATATTTACTCATGTGATATTTATGTAACATGATAATAACTAGAAAAAGGAGTTATTGCAGGCAAGACCACTCCTCTGTCATCCAGTATGACCCTGGAACCATGCCTAGTGAAGATCTAGAGTCTTTTCTCTGGAAGTAAATGGCTGGTGAATGAACAAGCCGTGCTAACAGCAAGGAGAGCCTGGATGAGGCTGGATGTACTCAGAGGGAGAGGAAGCATGGAAATCAGTCGGTGACTTGGGTGTCGGCTTTAGGGGGAAGAAGGTAACTCAGGGACTTCAAGCACAGGTCACAGAAAGAGACGGTACCATTGAGTGAAGCTGATAACTCAAGAGGAGGGACAGTTTTGGGTAAGATGAGTCTTGTCCTGGACATCATCAAGCTGTTGGGGGTGCATCTGGGCAGAAACATGCAACAGCAAAACTATGGTAGGTCAAGAGGAGGGAGATGGGAGAAAGGGGAAGAGAGAGGATGTGAGACTGCTTAGAAAGATAGCAGGAATGGAAACAAACAAACAAAAAAAGAAAGATTTGCAAGAAGAATGAGTTTGAGAAAGTAGTGTAGACAGTCCAGAGAAGTTAAAACTGCATAGTTACTGTTGAATCAGGAATGCTTGGGTGATGAGAGTGGAAACCAGGTTAGAAAAATTGATGATTGAAGATATGAAATGGTTGCTGTGGAGAACACTTGCATGTTGGTGGGAGCCAGTGAAGAGGAGAGGGAAAATGCCAGAGAGGGGTGTACAGAGAAACAGGCTCTGAGGGAGAGCTGAATTGAGAGAAGGGGAGCGGTCCCGCTGCATGAGAAAGGAAGAAAGGTGTCCTGTCTGAGCCACGAAGAAGAATTGAAGAGAAGTCCTATGTCAGGAAGGAAGCGTCAGGTGGCGCCCAGCAGCATCTGCTGTGAATGTCTGTGATCATGACGGGCTCTGAAGCTCTACAGGGTTCTATTAGACACACGGCCCAATAGTAATAACTGCACTAGTGCTGCTTGATGTTCTTCTTTAATTTTAAGATTAAGCAATTGAGAAAACTCAACTAGTTGATCTCCAAATTACAGTTTGAGAGAAAAGAAGTCATTTTTAATGAGCTGTATTGATAAAAACAAAAACCGTATGTACTGAAACTTCAACTATTTAAAATCTTTGGGGCCCAAAATTTGCAAATTCACCCCTACTTTCACACCAGGGAAACCTGGAGACCTACACAGTCTGATACAGAAGCCACAGGCCACATGTGGCTTTTTAGGCTTAAAACTAAAAACTTGAGCATCTCAGGTGCCCTGGACAGTTCACAGATGGAACATATTCACTCTCACTGGAAGTCCTATTAGACAAGCTGCTCTGAGTGTAGAGATGGAGCCAGGCCTGTACCAGTTCCTGTTCTGTAGAGTGTGGTTTTTTCCCCTAACTTCCTAAACCTTTCATAGAAACTAACATTTTTACAATGTGTCTTTCTCTTAAAAAAAAAAAAAAAGCAAAACCAGGGTTGAGGGAGGTTTGTGTTTTCATGTTATTGTTGTTGTTTAGTCACTAAGTCATATCCAACTCTTTTGCAACCCCATGGAATGTAGCTTGCCAGGCTCCTCTGTCCATGAGATTTTCCAGGCAAGAATACTGGAGTGGGTTGCCATTTCCTTCTCCAAGGGATCTTCCAAACCCAGGGATCAAACCCGCGTCTCCTGCATTGGCAGGTGGATTCTTTACACTGAGCCACCTAGGAAGCCCTTCTGTTTTCATAGGGTCCTGTTAATCAAGATTTCATTGAACCAAGACCAGAAAACAGTCTCAGCGGACTAGATCAGACTCTTAGTATTTGTTAGGGCTCTAGAGCACCTTGCATGCCTCCCAATTCTGTGTGTTCATTTTACAGAAGACAGAAAAGAGACCCAAAGATAGGGAGCTCTTTGCAATGTCAGGATAGACCTCCATGGCCTGCAGTAAAGCCAGGAATTAGCTTGTGATGTCAGACCTCAGAGATCAGAGAAGAGACCCATGATCCCTTGACATCCCTATCACAAAGTGTTAGAGATCTGAAGACTGATTTCTCTCTGCCGTGACTCTTTTACTGTCCTTACCACCCTCAGCCTGGATGTACATGTCTTCTTAAAATGAGTGCAACTGAAAAACAAGACCCTAGAATTTGATACCTGTCTTTCTTGAGTATCTCACACTTAGCCTTTAAGATTCTAATGGAAATCTATAGAATGCACATTCATCTTCTTTACCTAAGATGAAAATCTGCAGTCAAACAGAATGCGTTTTGGGTTTCGCCTGCAAGTGTGGTTGCCATGACAACACCTGGCTTAGCATCACTCCCAACAGCAGGATGACTTAGTGTGTTACTCTAGGTGCTCATGACTGCGTCCTGTTCTACACTGATTTGATTTCATTATTTTCTGTATGTTAAGGGCACTCCTGGGCTTACTAGCGTATCACTTAAATGCTAGAATTAAATTCAGTAAAGGAAAGGGGCTGAAAACAATGTTAAGCTGGCAAAAGAGTTGGTAGTTAGTGGACTGATAGGATGCTAACAGCGACTGTAATAGATGCTGTTGTGCCTGGTCAGAGCTCCTTCATGGGGCTGGCGCCCGTCCTTCAGCGGGGAGGGACACTGGCGGACTGCCAGCCCCAGCTGCACTTTTCTCCCTAGGTTTGCCCTCAGACCTTGGGAGTTCTCTTGTCTGGAAATGCCTAGAGGGTTTTGTAAAACTTCTGACACTTTAACTGAGTGATCTGGGGTTACACAAGCCCTGTCTCCTTACCTCAAGGTAGAATAACCCTGGAGGGCCATTTATGCTAACAACTTGCAGGATCAGACTAAAGCTGGATTTCATCCAGGAAGACCCCCAGGTTTCTTCTTCTACCCTATAGTGCTTCTCTCACCCCCAGGGGTTTCTCCTGAGAGCCCTTCCGCATAAATCACATGCACATAAACCCTCTTCTCAGTCTCTGCTTGTAGGGGACCTGACCTCAGGCCAGAAAGGTTTCAGGTAAGTGTCTAGTTAATTGTCCTGGAATAGGAAACCAAGATGTTTACAGCCTTAACATGCGTAAAGCTGCTTCAATGTCTTTAGATGTGATTTCAAAGCTGAATTTGATATGATTGTTTATTCTAATTACACAGTGACTTTTTGTTTAATATAAACAGTAACTTTGTTTCAGGTATTGAACTGATCCCTCAAGTGAGGATAGAAGATTTAAAGCAGATGAAGGTAAAGTTGCTGGGTCATATTGCCAGCACTCTTTTGTTCTATAGGTGAAGCGGTTGTATTTTTGTTTCTCACTGGCTTTAATCATTGTGGTAGTACTACACAAAACTTATTTGCTTTTTCCACAGGCTTACTTGAAGCATTTAAAGAAACAGCAGAAAGAGCTCAATTCTTTAAAGAAGAAACATGCAAAGGTACACTGTTTTGTGTGTGCGGGCAGCATGAGTGTGCCGCTCTGGATGCTGGTTTCTGTGTTTTCCCCTTTAAGCTCTCTGATGGAAGCAGCTCAGCCAAAAAAGCTGCTGAGAAACTGATACCAGCCAACTGGCCAGCAGGACCTTCATTTTAACTGGTTAGAAATGAAATTTTAAAAGATATTCCATTTGGTATTGTCGGTCACTGATTTCTAATCTGCATTTCTAATGGTTATTTCAGAAGCATAACAAAGCTTCACCCTTTTCAAACTTGTTGAGTAATATGACAAAATTGTTGAGTAATATCTGTCACCTGACTATTGAAAACCAACTCATAGTCTTAGCTTCTGGGTACTAAAATTCTTTGAGTCTCTAGCAAACAGTTTGCCACACACAGTGCATCAGGAGAGATGCCGGTCAGCTCCAAACTTCTCAGCCAGGGGACCTGGAGAGAGCTCTTCTTACTTCCCCCATTATGTAAACTCTGCTTGGTGGCCTACTTCTGAAATATTGTTGTTCCTACTTATAGGAAGTGGTCTTTGGACAGTAATCATGACCCCATGCACTGCAGCACAGGCTTCCCTGTCCTTCACCATCTCCTGGAGTTTACTCAAACTCATGTCCATCAAGTTGGTGATGTCATCCAACCATCTCATCCTCTGTCATCCCCTTCTCCTCCTGCCTTCAACCTTTCACAGCATCAGGGTCTTTTCTAATGATTCAGCACTTCACATCAGGTGGCCAAAGTTATTGGAGCTTCAGCTTCAGCATCAGACCTTCCAGTGAATATTCAGAACTGATTTCCTTTAGGATTGACTGGTTTGATCTCTTTACAGTCCAAAGGACTCTCAAGGGTCTTCTCCAACACCACAGTTCAAAAGCATCAATTCTTCAGCACTCAGCCTTCTTTATGGTTCAACTCTCATATCCATACATGACTACCAGCAAAACCATAGCTTTGACTATACAGACATTTGTTAGCAGAGTAATGCTTTTTAATACGCTGTATAGGTTTGTCATAGCTTTTCTTCCAAGGAGCAAGTGTCTTTTAGTTTCATGGCTGCAATCACCATCTGCAGTGATTTTGCAGCCTAAGAAAATAAAGTCTGTCACTGTTTCTATTGTTTCCCCATCTATTTGCCATGAAGTGATGGAACCAGATGCCATGATGTTAGTTTTTTGAATGTTGAGTTTTAAGTCAGCTTTTTCACTCTCCTCTTTCACTTTCATCAAGAGGCTCTTTAGTTCCTCTTCACTTTCTGCCATAAGGCTGGTGTCATTTGCATATATGAGGTTATTGATATTTCTCCCTGTGATCATGATTCTAGCTTGTGCTTCATCCAGCCCAGCATTTTGCATGGTGTACTCTGCCTATAAGTTAAATAAGCAGGGTGACAATATACAGCCTTGACGTACTCCTTTCCCAACTTGGAACCAACCCGTTGTTCCATGTCCAGTTCTAACTGTTGCTTCTTGACCTGCATACAGATTTCTCAGGAGGCAGGTAAAGTGGTCTGGTATTCTCATCTCTTGAAGAATTTTCCACAGTTTGTTGTGATCCACATAGTCAAAGGCTTTAATGTAGTCAATGAAACAGAAGCAGATGTTTTTCTGAAATTATCTTGCTTTCTCTATGATCCTATGGATGTCATCAATTTGATTTCTGTTTCCTCTGCCTTTTCCAAATCCACCTTGAACATCTGAAAGTTCTCGGTTCACATACTGTAGAAGCCTAACTTGGAGAATTTGGGGCATTACTTTACTAGCATGTGAGATGAGTACAATTGTGTGGTAGTTTGAACATTCTTTGACATTGTCTTTCTTTGGGATCTGAATGAAAACTGACCTTTTCCAGTCCTGTAGCCACTGCTGAGTTTTCCAAATTTGCTGGCCTATTGAGTGCAGCACTTTAACAGCATCATTTAAGGTTTGAAATAGAAATCCAAGATTTGAAAGAATCCAAGTTTCCTTCATTTGTCAAAACAACCTTGAGCTTCTTGGAGCCCCACATTATAATAGAACCAAAACTTAAAAGGAGATTTTAAATCTCCGTAAATCCTTCCATCTAAATCTGTGTGAACTTTCATAACAGCCTTAGTGTACCTTTTTTGGAGGAAGCCTTCTAAATTCCTTAGGTCACATCATAGAGCCATATTGCACAGTGCTTGCCCAATGCTTTTCAGAATGCTTTTTGGAAGCATTTCTCAGCAGGCAAATGCATTTCATGACTTGTTTTCCATATCCACATGTACTTCAGAAGTTTAAGTCACAAATGTATGATTATAAACTTATGAATGAATTCCTTCTCTGACATTAAATACACAGGGGACCCTCTTTTCTATTCAGCCTGCTTTGCCAGTATAATTACCAAACTCAGAATTCTATAATCTTTTGTATAAAGCTACTATTACTAATAAGGCTGATGTTTATTTAATGCCACTTTTTTGCTATATATTTTATATACATTCTTTTTTTTTTTTTTTTTAATTTTTTTATTAGTTGGAGGCTAATTACTTCACAACATTTCAGTGGGTTTTGTCATACATTGATATGAATCAGCCATAGATTTACACTTATTCCCCATCCCGATCCCCCCTCCCTATATATTTTATATACATTCTTAAATCCTCACAATGTGCTTGAAACCCAAATCATTCCATCCACATGTCAAGCATGAATGAAATGAAATTCAGAGAAGCGAGTTCCTTGCCAACAGCAAGACAACTGGTTTATGCTAGTTGTAACTGAAGTGCTTTTCATCTATTTTCACTCTCCCGAAGCCTTTGCAAATAATTATTTTCAAATAATTAAACCTTCCTCTCTACAAACTTTCTGTAATTTTTGAGTCTATAGTAGTTCCCTAATACTTCCCACTATCTCATCTGAGCCAACTTTTAAGATTAAGGCTATATAGGAATATTTACTTGCCTAATATATACTGAGGTCTACTCAGCTAACACGTTTGTCCTTAAAAGTGAAAAGGGAGAAACTGATGAAGGAGGTGGGTGGATGGGGTTGAATCTGTTACCACAGGACACACTTAGTGCCTGATAGCCATTTGATCCTAACTCTGATTTTTCTTTCTGTCAGCACGTATCAAATGGTAAAACTAGCTAATATATACTGAGGTTTATTTAAGCATTTTTTCTTAGGTATTTTATAGCAATTATATAAAAGAGTACTTTAATTACATTAATGTATTACCTGTATCAATTAGCTTTTGCTGGGTAACAAACTACCCCCAAATGTAGTGAATTTGAAAGCAACCATTTATTTGGCTCATAATTTTGCGGGTCAGCAGTTTGGGCTGGGTTCTTCTGGTCTCGGCTAAGCTCACTCCTGTCTGCTGTCACGTGGCAGATGTGGGAAGCTGGATGACTTAGCAAGACCTCTGCTGAGTCCTTTCCTCTCTGCCCTCTGTGGTCTCTCATCTTCAGCAGTGGTCCAGACTTGTCCACATGGCAGGGATCCCAAGCCTCAGCTCAGAACTGCACAGCATCACTTCTACCTCCTTCTCGTGGCTACAGCGGGTCACGAGGTTGGACCAGGTTCAAGCGATGAGGACTCTACTTGGAGGAGGAACCACAAAGATTGCAGAGGGGATTGGATGTGGAGAGGGAGAACATGGTGACCCTTTTTGCAACAGTCTCCAGCCATTTGCCAGATGAGATAATTTACTTTAAAAGAAACACAGCCTCACTAAATCACCTAGCCTTTAGATGACGGAGCCAGGATTTGGATCAAAATTCTCAGACTCCAGAGCTCAAGCTCTTCGTCACTGTATTGAGTTACCTCTGAATTTTCCAGCATTAGTCTTTATTTCCACACATCTTCTTTATGGTCCTAGTGAAAGATTTTTGTTTGTTTGTTGAAGTACAGTTGATTTTCAATGCTATGTTAATTACTGCTGTATAGCAAAGTGATTTTGATATAGGTGTGTGTGTGTGTGTATTCTTTTAAAAATGTTTTCTTTTCCGCTATGGTTTGTCACACGACACTGAGAATACTTCCCTGTATTATACAGTAAGACCTTGTTGTTTGTAAAAGTTTTCTAAGAGCAATCATAAATCTCCAGGGCACAAATATCTTGGCATCTTTTGGACTACTTTTTCCACAAATGATCCTTGGACCAAGAGCTGGAGGCTTCATAAAAAAATGCATATTCTTGTTCCCCCTAGAGACTTTGTGATCATCTCCATGGGGAAGTCTAGGAAATACATTTTTAATAAACTCTTTTCCTACTGCTGCTACATCGCTTCAGTTGTGTCCAACTCATAGTCCACCAGGCTCCTCTGTCCTTTGGATTCTCTTTCAAGAATACTGGAGTGGATTGCATGCCTTCCTCCAGGGGATCTTCTCAACTCAGGGATCGAACCCACATTTCTTATGTCTCCAGTGCCTGCATTGGCAGGCAGGTTCTTTACCACTAGTGCCACCTGGGAAGCCTGAAGCTCCTCTCCTATGCACACTAAATTTTGAAAACTGTTTCTTTAGGAGTATTATTTAACATATTTTACTGTTCCTCAGTGGAAATCCCACTAATGGCCTGCAAGGTACAGAGCTGGCCTCCCTTAAAAATGGATTTTGCCCTGTTGTCAAGCAATAGTGAGAATTAACTCGCCCAGCCTTCCTATGAAACAATGTTTATATAATGCTTTCTAATAGTTATGATACCATCTAAGATGGAATAAAGTTTGCCACCGCACAGGCTTGGCTTATGAACTGCCCTAATGAGGAGGGAGGGTGGCCTGGGCTGCACCTTCCAAGCCCAGCACCGGCCCCCATGCACATGCCGCCAGGAGCAGAGAGCAGCACTTGGTTCATGTGCAGTGACTGCAGGGCGCGCTCAGCTTCTACATATCAGCCTGAGGAAATCCTTTCTCTTCTCGTAAAGGGAAGCAGAGAATGTGGTTCCTTAACCAAGTCATTTAAGCAATGTACAGTCCATAAGAGAGCCTATTTCCAAACTTGAAGGTTAGCTGCAGGATGCAGAAGAAATAGTGGTGTGTCAAGGAGGATCTGCCATTTCTAAAAGAAAGCCAAAGAAATAAGTGTGAATCCCAATCTATACACTATTGATCAATTCAGTCGCTCAGTCGTGTCTGACTCTGCGACCCCATGGACTGCAGCACACCAGGCTTCCCTGTCAATCACCAACTCCCAGAGCTTACTCAAACTCAGGTCCATCCAGTCGGTGATGCCATCCAACCATCTCATCCTCCGTCCTCCCCTTCTCCTCCTGCCTTCAAACTTTCCCAGCATCAGGGTCTTTTCCAATGAGTCAGTTCTTCACATCAGGTGGCCAAAGTATTGGAGTTTCAACTTCAGCATCAGTCCTTCCAATGAACACCCAGGACTGACCTCCTTTAGGATGGACTGGTTGAATCTCCTTGCAGTCCAAGGGACTCTCAAGAGTCTTCTCCAGCACCACAGTTCAAAAGCATCAATTCTTTGGCGCTCAGCTTTCTTTATAGTCCAACTCTCATATCCATACCTGACCACTGGAAAAACCACAGCCTTGACTAGACAGACCTTTGTTGGCAAAGTAATGTCTCTGCTTTTTAATATGCTGTCTAGGTTGGTCATAGCTTTTCTTCCAAGGAGCAAGCATCTTTTAATTCATGGCTACTGTCACCATCTGCAGTAATTTGGGAGTCCAAAAAAAGGCTCTTTAGTTCTTCTTGATACACTATTGATATTAAATATAAAGTAGATAGCTAATGAGACCTACTGAATGGCTCAGGGCACTCTGCTCAGTGCTCTGTAATGAAGGAAATCCAAAAGTGAAGGGATGTATGTAAATGTGTAGCTGAGTCACTTTGCTCTACAGCAGAAACTACACAACATTGTAAAGCAACTCTACTCCAGTTTAAAAAAAAAGAGAGAGATGATATCTGCTGTTGGAATCATGGGATGAGAAGGCAGCAGTAATGGCCATCCTAGCCCTGAATATAGTGGAGATGCTAGCATGCCTAGTTTGGAGGAAATGGCGATGGTCAGATGTTTTTGACCCTCTCATTGCAGTTGGCAGTGAAATGCTACTTGTCTCTCACTTTCTGTAACAACCTCTTCACTTTGAAATGGAAACTAAGGAAATGGTTTTTCAAGTGTCCATTAGATGAGACACAGAAAGAGCAGAACGAAGGAGCCGTGATCCCAAACAAACCCAGGGCTCATCTGGGCCCAGAGCTAGAGTTGCTTTTGCTAAGATACAGGGATGATTTTCAATTGTCAGATGTGGTCCAGCCTGAGAGCAAAACATTTAAACCCAAAGTTAAATAAATATTCCCAATAATACATTGGAAGAGGAATTCCAAATCAATGGAAGTAAAAGAAGTAAATGAAGGAAGTCGGTCCTGAGTGGAAAACAGGGAGCCCTCATTCCTGTCCAGAGGGCAAGTCAGACTCAGTTCCCACCTCTGGTGTCTTGAGAGTCTGTAAGCCACCTTCATTCTCTAAAGGAGAATCGTAGAATCAGGTCATATGTGAACCTCCTCTTCTTTAAATATTGACACTAAGACAGACTTTTTCTGAAATACCATGTAGGCTGAAAAATAAAATGGGATGCATCTCCTGGACCACCAGTTTGCAATATCACCACTAAATGAGTCAAATAAAATGCCTGAGAAACCAACTAAAATTTGACATTTCAGTAAAGCTGCTAATGGAAAATATAGTCTGTTAGGCAAGCAGTTTTTCTGATAACACACCAAGGCTGCTGTTAAACTCATCAAAGGTAATTCATGATAAGAAGTCAGTAACAGACCTACGGCTCTGTCATGTAGTAGAAATGAGCAGAAACACAGCAACCACCCGCAGAGACAGCCTGCTGGTCATCTCAGAGGTGTGTGCGGAGCAAGCACTGTTTACTCAGATGCCTCAGCATCACTTGTGGGGTGAGAATTTAAGCCTAGAGTCACAGCAGGCAAAAGAATGAATTGCAGCAGACGTTTTTCACAAAAGAAGCTGAATTTAACCTACATGTCCATCGGCCAATGAATGGACAAGGAAGTTGTGGTACATATACACAGTGGAATATTACTCGGCTATAAAAAAAAGAATGCATTTGAGTCAGTTATAATGACGTGGATGAAACTGGAGCCTATTATACAGAGTGAAGTAAGCCAGAAAGAGAAGCACCTAATACAGTATATTAATGCATTTATATATATATGGAATTTAGGAAGACAGTAATGATGACTCTATATGCAAGACAGCAAAAGAGACACAGATATAAAGAACAAACTTTTGGGCTCTGTGGGAGAGGGAGAGGGTGGGATGATGTGAGAGAATAACATTGAAACATGTACATTACCATATGTGAAATAGATCACCAGTGCCTGCATTGGTAAATCAATGCACTCAAAGCCAGTGCACTGGGAAAACCCAGAGGGATGAGATGGGGAGGGAGGTGGGAGGGGGATTCAGGAAGGGGACACATGTGCACCCGTGGCTGATTCATGTCGAAGCATGGCAAAAACCACCACAATATTGTATAGTAATTAGCCTCCAATTAAAATAAGTAAATTAACTTTTAAAAAAGAGAAGCTGAAACTACTCTTAACTTTGATAGAAACATATACAAATTCTACTAAAAAGCTGCACATTTATTTCCCCAAAATGTCCTGATTAAGACTGACTTTTTTTTTTAATTTTTCATTTATTTTTATTAGTTGGAGGCTAATTACTTTACAATATTGTAGTGGGTTTTGTCATACATTGACATGAATCAGCCATGGATTTACATGTATTCCCCATCCCGATCCCCCCTTCCACCTCCCTCTCCACCCGATTCCTCTGGGTCTTCCCATTGCACCAGCCCCGAGCACTTGTCTCATGCATCCAAACTGGGCTGGTGATCCGTTACACCCTAGATAATATACATGTTTCGATGTTGTTCTCTTGAAACATCCCACCCTCGCCTTCTCCCACAGAGTCCAAAAGTCTGTTTCTGTACATTTGTGTCTCTTTTTCTGTTTTGCGTATAGGGTTATCATTACCATCTTTCTAAATTCCATATATATGTGTTAGTATACTGTATTGGTCTTTATCTTTCTGGCTTACTTCAGTCTGTATAATGGGCTCCAGTTTCATCCATCTCATTAGAACTGATTCAAATGAATTCTTTTTAATGGCTGAGTACTTTTAAGTCAGTGTATTTTAATTTTGGTACTCTTGACCTGAATGAATGAAAAACTCTCTTCCATAGGGTCTCATAACTCAGTTAAACACCAAAAACATAAAATCAATGATAGGTGGTGTTTATCGTTACTGTTGTTTGTTGTTTTTAGCTAAATAAGCCTAGAGATAATTTCCTGGCTCCTCTATTTTGTACAACAGGAAGCTGAGGCTTGCCCCCCATCCTTTGGTGATCAGTAATTAAGACCTTGTTCCTTTGTGAAAGAAGTGATGTCTGGGAACCAGATTACCCCAAAACTTCAATCTTTCCTGGCTACTACACAGGGATAGTTTTGAGCACAGAGAGATAACTTTTCAAGGCCAGTTTTTTGTCATGTGTAGTCATTGTAATCATTTTAATTCAATATGCTTATAATTTTTAAAATTATTTCTATATACATTAGGTAACTTGCAGCTCATAACCCTGAATTACACTGGGCAAACAGATCTTGTTCAGTTTTCTAATAAAGAAATTGAGACCTGGAAAGATTTATATATGTTGCCCAAGGCCTCTGGGGTAATTATGGACTGAGTTGGGACTGGAATCCGAGTCCTCTTGCTGCTCTCCCATGCCATTAATTTTTTTTATTCATGCAGCAAATATTTATTGTATCTACTTGTACCCAGCATTGGGCTCTGTGCTGGCAAGAAAAGGAGACTTGTAGAGTATGTCTTATATACGTGACTCCATCATGAATGCCTCTATGTGCACACACCCGCATTCCTGTATCTAATGGGGGAATTAGGGCTCACCACACTGCTTCCTTAAGCAGTGGTCTATGCCAGCTTATTTCCAACCCTCAGAGCCTCTTTTTTTTCTTGTACTACACTAGAATATATAAAGAAGCAATCTTTTCCTCCCTCCTTTCAGTGATATTTGTAAGAGACACAGGAACGTAGCACTTCTCAGTTCAGTTGCTCAGTCGTGTCCGACTCTTTGCAACCCTGTGAACTGCAGCACGCCAGGCCTCCCTGTCCGTCACCAACTCCTGGAGCCTACTCAAACGCAGGTCCATCGAGTCAGTGATGCCATCCAGCCATCTCATCCTCTGTCATCCCCTTCTCCTGCCTTCAATCTTCCTCAGCATCAGGGTCTTTTCCAGTGAGTCAGTTCTTTACATCAGGTGGCCAAAGTATTGGAGTTTCAGCTTCAGCATCAGTCCTTCCAATGAACACCCAGGACTGATCTCCTTTAGGATGGACTGGTTGGATCTCCTTGCAGTCCAAGGGACTCTCAAGAGTCTTCTCCAACACCACAGTTCAAAAGCATCAATTCTTCGGTGCTCAGCTTTCTTTATAGTCCAACTCTCACATCCATACATGACCACTGGAAAAACCATAGCATTGACTAAATGGACCTTTGTTGGCAAAGTAATGTCTCTGCTTTTTAATAGGCTGTCTAGGTTGGTCATAGCTTTTCTTCCAAGGAGCAAGCGTCTTTTACTTTCATGGCTGCAGTCACCATCTGCAGTGATTTTGTAGCCCAAGAAAGTAAAATCTGTCACTGTTTCTATTGTTTTTCCATTTATTTGCCGTGAAGTTATGGGGCCAGATGCCATGATGTTAGTTTTCTGAATGTTGAGCTTTCAGCCAGCTTTTTCACTCTCCTCTTTCACTTTCATCAAGAGGCTTTTTAGTTCCTCTTCACTTTCTGCCATAAGGATGGTATAATCTGCATATCTGAGATTATTGATATTTCTCCCAGCAATCTTGATTCCAGCTTGTGCTTCATCCAGCCCGGTGTTTCTCATGATGTACTCTGCATATAAGCTAAATAAGAAGGGTGATAATATACAGCCTTGATGTCCTCCTTTCCCAATTTGGAACCAGTTTGTTCCATGTCTGGTAGCACCTCTAGGATGTTTTATTCTAGACTTACATGCATGTGTGCTCAGTCACTTCATTCATGTCCAAGTCTTTGTGATCCCATGAACTGTAGCTCGCCAGGCTCCTCTGTCCATGGGATTTTCCAAGCAAGAATATAGGAGTGGGTTGCCTTCCCTCCTCCAGGGGATCTTCCCAACCCAGGGATCAAACTTGTGTCTGCCTGCATCTCTTGCATTGCCGGCAGATTCTTTACCCACTGAGCCACCTAGGAAGCCCCTAGACTTACAGAGCCCATTATTTAGTTGTCCAGGAAAATTAATACATGTGCAGACAGGCATGATGTTTATTAAATCTTTTAAGGAAGGCTAGTATTTTTTAGTGTTTTCCCCCCATAACAGTGCAGAAGTAGCTAAATCCACTTAAATAAGGATACATCAACATGTCAATCTATTCTTGGGGTAGTGTGTTAAACTTGAAGGAAAGGTTTATTGATTTAATTTCATTGGCTGTTCTCTCAGGTCACTCTGCATGTTTTCATGAGGATCAAATAATATAAGTAGATTTGTATGTCACCATATTTTGAATCAGACAGGAAGGCCTAGTGTGCTGCAGTCCATGAGGTCACAAAAAATCAGACACAACTTGGCAACTGAACAGCAACATATTTTGAATAAGGCTTAATAAGCATTTGAAATATGATTTATATTATATTTACTTTTAATCCTAACAACCCACTAAAGTAGGTATCACTATCCCAATTATAAAGATGGACAGACTGAGATTAAGTGGCTTGTCCCAAGACCTGAGACTGTTCACATCCTTAATCCAATGCAGAAGACCTGACTGAAATGTGTTTATAACACTCAAGAGCATATATTGGGTTGGCCAAAGAACCCAGATGAACTTTTTGGCCAGCCCAGTACTAGGACTAGATTGGTACTAGGACTAGATTTATCAGCTCTTCCAACCACAAATTAAGCAAGACATTGTTACATGTAATTCTCTGACCCCAAATCCAGAGCAAAGTAACATCATCTAGGGCCACCCCATTGTCCCTGTTTCTAGAGCCTATTCCAAGAACCCATCACCACCTTCCTCTACACCGTCTCCCAAAGGCATTTATCAACCTGGCAGGAAGGTTAGGACTGGCTGCGCCAATGCCTTTCTGAAGAATTGATGTACATGTGAACTGTAGATCAACTCCTGTGTTAACTCACTAGCAACACTGGGAAATTAAGGAAATCTTGGTAAGGTTCAAAATCCCTTCCCCATTTATATTTTATGAAATCTTTAAAGATATTCATGAATTAGGTTCAAGGTGATTTTCTTAGAAAGAGAATCAATTTTTAAAAATTAAGTCACTAACTTTTGTTGCACACCTAATTTTTTTAACTAGTTTATTTATTTTAATTGGAGGCTAATTACTTTACAATGTTGTGGTGGTTTTTGCCATGCATCAACATGAATTAGCCACAAGTGCACATGTGTCCCCATCCTAACCGCCCCCTCCCCACCCCATCCCTCTGGGTTGTCTCAGAGCACCAGCTTTGAGTGCCCTGCTTCATGAATTGAACTTGCACTGGTCATCTGTTTTACGTATGATAATATACATGTTTCAGTGCTGTTTCTCAAATCCCACCCTCACCTTCTCCCACAAAGTCCAAAAGTCTGTCCTTTACATCTGTGTCTCTTTTGCTGTCTTGCATATAGGATCATCACTACCACCTTTCTAAATTTCATATATATGCGTTAGTATACTGCATTGGTGTTTCTCTTTCTGACTTCACTCTGTATAATGGCTTCATCCACCTCATTAGAACTGACTCAAATGTGTTCTTTTTTATAGCTGAGTAATGTCCCATGGTGTATCTGTACCACAACTTCCTTATGCATTCGCCTGCTGATGGGCATCTAGATTGCTTCCATGTCCTAGCTATTGTAAATAGTGCTGTGATGAACATTGGGGTACATGTGTCTCTTTCAGATCTGATTTCCTCAGTGTGAATGCCCAGCAGTGGGATTGCTGGGCCATATGGCAGTTCTATTTCCAGTTTTTTAAGGAATCTCCACACTGTTCTCCATAGTGACTGTACTAGTTTGCATTCCCACCAGCAGTGTAAGAGGGTTCCCTTTTCTCCACACCCTCTCCAGCATTTATCGTTTGTAGACTTAGATGGCGGCCATTCTGACCAGCGTGAGATGGTACCTCATTGTGGCTTTGATTTGAATTTCTCTAATAATGAGTGATGTTGAGCATCTTTTCACGTGTTTGTTAGCCATTTGTATGTCTTCTTTGGACACACTTTAAAAAGTAAGCAAAAGCAAACATGGCCATGACGGTGGCTGTATAAGCTAAATATGGTCTACCCATTCCAGACTTTAATATCATCTCATTTCTCTAAGTTTCTCAAGAGTAATACTGGGATATTACATTAAGCATCATCTTGGAGTGAATATTACTGATAGTAATATTTTCCTCTGTGTTTAGGGGCTGAGCAGCTAAAGAATCTGATTTCATTAAGTCCCTGGATATGGCCAAATTATCAGGAAAAAGTAATGTTCATAGAGAAATACTTATTTTCAAAGTCTTTCAGCCCATTTCAGTGATTAGAGGAAGCAGATGGAGAAATATTTTAAATATCTGTAAAGCTGAAGACCAAGGCTCCTGAACATTCTGTCTTCCTTGTGAGTGCATCTTGACAAGGAAGCTGGCAAAAATATTAATTGTTAGGGATCCAAAATGAGCTGACAGTGAAACCACAATGGTAGTTCTCATTGTGTAATGACGGTGTTCACGAACTTCTAAAATGTCCCTGGTGTGTAGAAGCCATGCGACGCGATGAGTAGTTATATTCAGCATGTGGAAGAGAAGAAATGTGGTGGCCGAGTTTGCATTCTGGGCACTAGGCTGAGGAAGGGGCCGTGAACCAGTCAGATGACTCAGACAGCAGAGCAAAGGTGGACGGTGAGGGACTTCCCTGGTGGTGCAGAGGTCCAGACTGTTTGCTTTCAGTGCAGCGACGCGTGGCTTCCATTCCGCGTCAGGGCACTAAGATCCCACATGGTGCTGACAAAAAAGAAAAAGAAAAGAAGATGGATGGGTGGAGTTCTACAGAGCCATCTGTGCAGAGGAAAGAACTTTGGGGTGATTGGTGCTGTCCGGCAGCGGGCAGGGATGCCTTTGGAGGGAGGCATGTTCATCGGACTGAGGCTGGAGAACCCCTTGTTGGCGAGGCCTTACGGGGATACAAGAAACTCTTGGGTTGGGTGGGAGATTGGAAGTCTTTGTGGCTCCCAGACTCAGTTACTTCTTGATTTGCAAGCCGAGACTCCACAGGCACTGGTGAAAGTTATGCCAGCCCAGTGTGGGCTGGAGTTTGCCAGCCTTGCTGCAAGTCTAACTCGCAACCACAAATTCTTTGCAGGAACACAGTACCATGCAGAAACTGCATTGCACGCAAGTTGACAAGATTGTGGCCCAGTACGACAAGGAGAAGCTGACGCATGAGAAAGTCCTGGAGAAGGCGATGAAGAAGAGAGGGTAAGCGCTGCTGGCTTCCTTCTGCAGGATTTCTGCCTTTTCATGTTCTGTCTCTTCCCACAGTTTAGCTGCCTGTTTAGGCCAAGGAGGAACTTAGTCTTAGCTGTGTTTTCATCATTAAAAATGATTTCAGGAAATAAGAGATCTACTAAGCTAAAGGGAGTGACTGAAGTGAAAAGAGGAGCTTTGTTCAAGTTCTACAGATGTTGGTTATGGAAATAATAACTGTGTCTTTCATGAGTTTTCCATGCAAGTACCTTTAAGGTGAATGGGGAGAGAAGGAAAGACAAAGTTGGGAAAACTCCAGAAATCATTTTGCACCACCAGGTAATAAATAATAAGGTTGATGTACTCAAGGGGGAAAAATTCCAGTTTTGATGTTTAATGTTTCAGGAATTTTTTGCTTATTCCAACAGCTGAAACTGTTGAATAAAACCTGTCATTGCATTTACTTTGAAAGAGTTTATCTAGAATTCAGCTAGGGAGATGTCTCTGTGATGTTGCAAGCTAACTGAATAACAGAGCAGGGAAAACACACGCAGTGCCAGCCGTGAAGTGATCAGGTGGATGTTTAAAATGTGTCTCTCAGAGGCACTCTTCATTAATAATACGATGAAGCATTCTGACTTAGGCTATAATAAATCAGAGCATACATGCTGAAGACAGACGCTCAGGGCCCGTTCTGGTTTCAGCAATGATATGGATATTCCAAAAGGAAAAAATAATCACTGAAATAACCAGTAATGCCTGCTGGGCAATTGCCTGGTATATATTTCCTACTCACAATAGAGTAAGAAGCAAAAATTACCCCGTAGCGCCAAGAAATGCTATTTTTCTCCCTTGCTGGCATGTGTCAAAGACAAAAATCTGGCTTTACAACCAAAGTAGAAGAATTGAAAATTCACTTCAAGGCTGAGGTCCTGTTTTTCAGTTCTCTTCCTAAATAGTACATTATTGAATAAATGAAAAATAGCTTGAAGAACAGCAGGAACCAAAATGGAAACTGACAACAAATCCTTTACAATGAAATAATTGTGAGGTCTGAAATGGCTCTTTGTGTAGTGGTTGAATTGAGTAATCACGATACAGATGTTTTGTAAGGTGTGAATCTATTACTAGAAGAACCGAGGTTGCCCAGTGAGCCATGGCATCCCAGGTGTGATGAACTAATTGTCTTCACTGGAAGGCTTTGGAGCAAAGGCCTCTGGGAACGGGAAGATATCTCATGCTTGGCATGCATTTGCGGTTTTCCATTTTCAGGGGAAGCAATTGTCTTGAAATGAAGAAAGAAACAGAAATTAAAATTCAGACGCTGACATCAGATCACAAATCTAAGGTAAGAAAATGCCTATTTTTACAGCAACAACTTGGTAATTTTTTTTTGAAGCTGCACCCAGTTTTAATCAGAAATAACAGTAGCCTGGGACTGGTCTGGGCCCACTGGGTTAGAGAAGAGGCATTTCATGGAACACCTTTCCTTCATTGTAGACATATACTCACAGTGTCTATGTTGTCTGCCTAAGAGGCATCAGGAAAACAATACATGGATTAAAAGGAAATATTGTGTAGAATATAGAATTACTTCCCTATAGATGTGGCATTGAACATATGACAGAAAACCACCCATCCAGAGGGTTCAATAACTCTTATTTCAATATTTATTTTATAGTCAGTAGTTTAATTTTCCATTCTAACTTTGCTGAGGAAGTTTGGAATGGGGAAAATTCCAGAGCTAAGATTCTAGGAGATGAGACTAATTACTCATATTCCCCCCACAAAACACAAGAAAATAGGAGTTTAGGGGACATTAAGTGTGATTACAGACACCTTGAAGAATCGAGCACCATGTTGCAGTCAAGAACATAAACAATTCTTATGATAAAAGTTATAGAAGAAAAAGAACTGTTAAAGACGAAGTTTCCAACTATAGCTTTCGGTCAGACCAGCCAGTCTCCTACGTCTCCATGAAGCTCCATCATCCAGCGAGTGATGCTGCCCCACACCCGGGCCAGGCAGGCGGTCCAAACTGAAGTTCTCCGTGGTTCTGTGTATTTGTCTATTCTGCCATGCAGTCTAAAGAGGTGTAAAGAGTCTAAAGCTGTATATTTTTGAGAGCTGTTCCCTGCTCTCTTTTTTCCTCCTCTTAACTAGAATGTTTGAGAATTAATGACTATGCAACACTCCATGATTTTTAAACGCTTTATGTAAATATGAAAATAGAAACCTCGGTTACTATATCAAGTTGCTTTTGCTAAATGAAACACCATGCCAGAATTTAGTGGCTTAAGACAACTACCGTGTATTAACTGACAGTTCAGTGGGTTAGAATTCAGACTATACACCACTGGACAGCTCTACTGATTCCGGCTGGACTTGGGTGTCGGCAGTCGGCTGGGACTGATGGCCTCTCTGAGGTCTCTGGTAGGAAGCTGGCTGCTGGTGGTTTTTAACTCTATGACCTCTCACTCTCCAGCAGGCTAGCACAGACTTCTCAGAGTTCCAAGAATAGAGAAGGGATAAGCACTTTCACAGCTTCTGTTTGCATCACATTTGCTACAGTCTTACAGGCTAAAGCAAGCCACAGGTCAGCCAGACTCAAGGAGCTGGAGAAATAGACTCTAGCGCTTGATGAGCCGTAAACGCACACTGCGACAAGCACAGATACTCTCTGCAGGGGAAGACTGTCTACCCCAGCGTTTGCTAAGATGACACAATAAGTCTTGACCCAGGAATAAGAGAACATACAGCTCTCTTTTCAGAACTGTGACGTTGTGGAAGTTAAGCTGGAAAAGCATGAGGTGATGAAGAGAATTCTCATCGAATTGGTAAAGGAGCCCAAGGACCAGACAAACCAGCGTGTGGGCAACTTAGGCAGTGAAATGGGTCATGGTTAAATACCTAGAGCCAAAATGATTGCCCTGTTTTAAAAAGTGATGACTTCCTAGTTCCTGTTGGTTAGTACATATTTTTACAGGTTCTGTGAGTGTCTACTGATTGACCAAGTAAAGCAATGAGGGGGATCTGAAATGCATGGTTAATATTGTGTTTTAGTTCCTACCTGCTTGTGAGAATTCCAGGTGGCACCACCCCCTTTTCCCCACGCAGGTCAAGGAGATTGTAGCACAGCACACAAAGGAGTGGTCAGACATGATCAACACCCACAGTGCGGAGGAGCAGGAGATCCGGGACCTGCACCTCAGCCAGCAGTGCGAGCTGCTCAGAAAGCTCCTGATCAGCGCCCACGAGCAGCAGACCCAGCAGCTGAAACTGTCCCATGACAGGTGGGCAGCTTAGCTCCAGAGGAAGCTCCCAGGCTTTAAAACGTGTGTGTGTGTGTGTGTGTGTGCATGCAGAAGTGTCAAGTAGTAAGGAAAATCAACTTCACATATAACACTGAGCTTTGTTGTATACTCTGTCATGGAGTTGATGTGGCAAGAGGAACTATAAGAAATGGCCTCGACCATCAGAATGCTTCCAAGTGGTGGCAAGATATCATACTCCTACAACAAATTAAGTCACATTACAAGTAGCATACCATACAGACTAAAAATTATCACAGACTCTGCTGCCTCTGAGTGGTTCTGGAGGCTTCACAAGATGATAGGGCCAGATTTGGCTTTTAAGAAATGATCTCTGGAACCTCTTAGGAAGAAAAGATGCAGAAGGAGATAAAGACCAAGCAGTTGAACTCCTAGAATGGTTGGTTCTGATGACTCAGAGATACCTTTCTTTCCACTGTCAGGGTGTCTATAAATTTTAGAAAGGCAGGTCTGATCAAGAAATAGCAAAAAGTATCTGTTTATTTTCGCGTCTCCCCATTTCAGCACATTGAGTATCATGTTTAAGACACTGCAGATGGTGAGCTGGACTTTTTCCCCAGGCAGAAGAGTGTTTATGTCAGTGATGTCTTTTTATCACAGCTTGGTTGCAGCTTGTGCTTCTGTAGGGCCAATTGTGTGCCACAGTGGCGGTCTGTTGATACACACCAGAAAGTATAAAACAGAAGCATTTTACAAACAAATAAAAAACAAACAAACAAACTTTAAACTTCTGAAGTGAGTTATGTAGGCACATTCCCAGATCCCAAACCTCATTATGGAGTGACACACAGCCGTGAGAACGTGAAGTGTTTTTGCTGTAGCTTCTCACTCTCTCATGAGCCAACTAAATGAGGTATGCATGTCATGCTGAGTTTCTTGTGGGCTCAAGTACCATACCATATCCATTTTAAAGTATTCTGTTTATTTGTATAGGATTAAAAGTGCCTTTTTCCCCTTAGAAATGCTCTTGATTTAGTACACAGAAATGTCGGTTCATCATCTTCCCTTTGACCATTTCTACAATATCAGATTTTAGATGTCCACCTTTATTCAAAGATACTTTGAAGAATAAGGTACTCTCTTCTAATCTTTTATTGTAGTTGAATAAAGGAGAAAAAATTATCCCAAACAGTACCCATTGTCCAAAAGAAAAAAAAATAAATGAATTCTTGCATGACTTAGGAAGTCATTTGAAGGAACCATAACCTTATTACTAATTTACCTTAAAAAATAGATCCATGGTAGGGGTGTTTTTCAAAGTAATAGCAGCGCTGAAGCTTTTTGTTAAGTATCATGTGGTCGTTTCTTTGCTACCATCATAGCTGTTGTTCTTGGTTAAAAAATTATTGCCTTCCTAACATTTGGCAGCATTATTTGGTTACTGATAAGTGCTGTTGAATGAATGAATGAAGAGATGGTCAATTTAATAACAAGTTATAAAAAATTCTGAGAGCCAATTTCTTGGTCCAGGAGTTTCTGTGCATACTCCAGCTTCTGTGGCCCTAAGTCCTCTGACTGGAGACCTCTCTATTTCAGTTTTGTCCATCCTTTTCCACAAAGTACAAACACCACTTAACCTGCCCATTTCCAGGCAGTGCTCCAAGGAGATCACCATAGGTTCCAGAGAAGATTCTTTGTTAATACTTTCACTTTCAGTCTAAGTGGTGTGCATTTGTACTCATCAATAGTCCAAAGAGATGAGTTTTTGTGGTACACATACCCATTCACACACAGTGATCAGTCACCTATAAGCATCCTCCCCCCATTTCCTGTGTTTATTTGAAATCGTTTGTCCCCTTCATTCCCCTGGGCTGTCAGAAGGCAAGACAGTCATTTGTGAGTGTTAGAACATGCTTTCTCTTCCAAGCAATCTGATCCCCCCGAAAAGCACGGGACAAAGCTGGAAAATCCTTGTATTTTACTGACTGTGAGTGTGAGTGGTTGTCCCTGTGGATGCTTTGATTATTCTCCTGCTGTCCTCACTATTCCCATTCATCTTCTTGCATACAGGCTTGTAAACGCAATTGCCTGAGATAGTTGCACATAACTTGGGATTTGTAGTTTTTGTTTATCCAGAATGCATCTGGCCTGTTGATGACTTAGCGACAGTGTCCTACTCCGGGCAGCCGTGTAGGCTCATCATGTGTTTGGGGTTGCGTTAGACACACATCGTGTCTCTTCTTCACAGCCCACCACTGACACTTCACAGCGAGTGCCCCGCTGCCCCCAGGAGGGGCATGCGTGTGGACTGGGGCTCCTGCCCGCCTCCTCACAATGCAAGACAATGTCATGATCTCGATAATGAGATAAAAAGTGAACCCAGTCCTGTTGTCACGTATGAAACCTGTTTTTTGTTTATATTTGTAATTAGAGTTAAAGATCCACAACACAAAATTTACTATGTCACCTGTTTGTAAGTGTCTAGTATAAGATGTATTCACACTGTCGTAACCATCGGTCACTACCGTCCAGCTCCAGCACTTGATCATCTTCCCCAACTGAAACTCTGCCTACTGAACACTCACTCTCCACTCCCTGGGTGTCTTTTTCTTCCTTGCAGTCTTACTGAGGAATAATGGATATACATCACTGTATGGTTTAAGCTCCACAGCATAGTGCTTTGGCATGCATATATCATGAAATGATTACAATAAGTTTTGTGACCTTCCATCATCTCATAGAGATACAAAATAAAAGAAAAAATATTTTTCCTCGTAATGAGAACTTGTAGGCTTTACTGTCTTAACAACTTTCATGTTTTTATAACATACATCTTAATCACATTGTACATTACATCCCTGGTACTTATTTATCATATAATTGGAAGTTTGTTCCAGGTGGCTCAGGGGTAGAGAATCTATCTGACAAGCAGATGTGAGTTAGATCTCTGGGTCAGGAAGATCCCCTGGAGAAGGAAATGGCAACCCATTCCAATATTCTTGCCTAGGAAACCCCATGGACAGAGGGTCCTAGTGGGCTACAGTCCACAGGGTCCAAAAAGTTGGGATACCAACATAGTGACTACACTTTTTGACCGCCTTTATCCAACTTCCCTTCCCCTCAACCCTGCCTCTGGAAACCACAAATCTGATCTCTCTCTCTGTGAGTTTGTTTGTTTGTTTAAGCATAATTGGCCTACAGGACTGTGTTAGTACAACATAGCGAGATCCGATGTCTGTACACTACACAATGATCACTCCTGGCTTTGTTTTTATTTTAACACACAGGGAAAGCAAAGAGATGCGAGCACAGCAAGCCAAGATTTCTATGGAAAACAGCAAAGCCATCAGCCAAGATAAGTCCATCAAGAATAAAGCAGAACGGGAAAGGTGAGTTGGAATGCTCACTGCAAGAACATAATACTGACTCCAGTGTACACACACACTCACATTTGAGATGTAGAAAAACTTTGTGAGAGCTGGCTTAGAATCCTGTGGTTATATCTGCTGGGAAGATAGATTATTGTTGCTATAAAATCTGATTGCTTACTACCACTCATAAAACATATTTACATTCAATATATGTGTGCTCATCTCCAAAATTGTGTAAAATATGGCATAAACAAAATTGTATAAATTATGGCAAAATATCCTTCCCACATGATGCTTATGTCATCCTGAAAGCATCTTATTTGCTCAGGTGTTTAGCCCATCCTGAATGCGTTTGCAGTCTGTAGGCCTTGTACTGACCTTGACACTAGGGATCATCTAAAATCACCTCCCTCAGGTTTTCTGGTTTGTCTTTGTCTAAGAATGGGTTTTCTAGAAACAAAGATGAAGATAGGACTTTGGGTCATATGATTTGCTGAGGAAAAGATCTTCAGCAGGGCAGAGAGGAGGAAGCAGGAGGGGGCCAGAGCAGGGGCTAAGCAAGGCTAGGATCTCAGCTAGAGTTCCTCTGCAGCCTAATCCCAGCTCTGGCTTGTAAATGACCACGATCTGCTCCTTTGAGCCGTGGGCACGTGGCTCTTGTACTTCTGTGTTAATCCGTCCTTGGCCACATAGAGTTGGAGAAGGTTTGTGTGACGTCCAGAGAAGATCCAAGGTTCAGTGCTTTAGCCAAGGCTGGTAAAGGGGACCTAAGAGGGCATCGCTAGTCATGGGCCCTGAGAGAGGGAGTTAGCAGCACTTGATACCCAGTGCATTTCCCACTTTTCAAGTTGACAGAATATAAATCGTATTACCATCCAGTGCATTTTTATGCTGAAATTTTGTTGGATTAAATACAGTTTGGAATTAACAGGCCAGCAGTGGGATTGGAATTTAACCCGGAAAGAAATCACCTTTTCAACACTTTGGACAAGAAATTTCCCAATAATCATGGAGTGTCATTTGCTTCTCTTTAAGGAGATTATTACTCAATTTATTCAGTGCTCTTTTACACCATCATATTGGCATAGTTATCTTGTTATTGTTCGGTCACTAACTGGTGTCTGACTCTTTGCAACCCCATGGAATGCAGCACACCAGCTTCCTCTGTCCTTCACTATCTCCCTGATTTTGCTCAAATTTGTGTCCATGGAGTTGGTGATGCTAACTAACCATCTCATCCTCTGGTGCTCCTTTCTCCTTTTGACTTCAATTTTTCCCATTTTCCAATGGGTCTTTCCAATGAGTCAGTTTTTGCATCATGTGGCCAAAGAATTGGAGCTTAAGCTTCAGCACCAATCCTTCCAAATAATATGGAGGGTTGATTTCCTCTAGGGTTGACGGGTTTGATCTCCTTGTAGTCCAAAAGACTCTCATGAGTCTTCTCCAGCACCAAATTTGAAAGCGTCAGTTCTTTGACACTCAGCCTTCTTTATGAGCCAGCTCTCACATCTATACATCACTACTGGAAACACCACAGCTTTGACTATACAGACCTTTGTCAGCAAAGTGATATCTCTGCTTTTTACTACGCTATCCAGATTTGTCATAGATTTCCTTCCAAGGAGCAAGTATGTTTTAATTTCATGGCTAAAATCACCATCCTCACTGAATTTGGAGTGCAAGAAAAATCTGTCACTGCTTCTACTTTTTTTCCCCTTCTATTTGCCATGAAGTGATGGGACCAGATACCATGATCTTAGTTTGTTGAATGTTGAGTTTTAAGCCAGCTTTTTTACTCTTCTCTTTCACCCTTATCAAGAGTCATCATTTTCTGCCATTTGAGTGTTATCATCTACATATCTGAGGGTGTTGATATTTCTCCCAGCAATCTTTATTCCAGCTCGTGATTCATTCACCGTGGCATTTAGCATGGTGTACTCTGCATAGAAGTTAGATAAGCAGGGTGACAATATATAGCCTTGATGTACTCTTTTCCCAATTTTGAACCAGTCATTTCTTCCATGTCTGGTTCTAGCTGTTGCTTCTTGATCCACATACTGGTTTCTCAGGAGGTAGGTAAGGTGGTCCAGTATTCCATCTCTTGAAGAATTTTCTACAGTTTGTGGTTATCCACACAGTCAAAGGCTTTAGCATAAGCAGAAGTAGATGTTTTTCTGGAATTCTCTTGCTTTCTCTATGATCCAAGAAATGTTGGCAATTTGATCTCCAGGTCCTCTGCCTTTTCTAAATGCAGCTTGTACATCTGGAAGTTCTCAGTTCACATGTTGCTGAAGCCTAGCCTGAAGGAATTTGAGCATTACCTTGCTAGCATGTGAAATAAGTGCAACTGTGCGGTAGTTTGAACATTCTTTGACATTGTGCTTCTTTGGGATTGGAATGAAAAATGATCTTTTCCAGTCCTGTGGCCACTGCTGAGTTTTCCAAATTTGCTGGCATATTGAGTGCAGCACTTTAACAGCATCTTTAGGATTTGAAATAGTTCAGCTGGAATTCCGTCACCTCCAGTAGCTTTGTTCGTAGTAAATCTTCCCAAGGCCCACTTGACTTCATGCTGCAGGATGTCTGGCTCTAGCTGAGTGATCACACCATCATGGTTATCTGGGTCATTAAGACCTCCTTTGTGTAGTTCCTCTGTGTATTGTTGCCACCTGTTGTTAATCTCTTATGCTTCTATCAGGTCCTTTCTGTTTCTGTCCTATACTGTGCTAATCTTTGCATGAAATGTTCCCTTGACATCTCCAGTTTTCTTGAAGAGATCTCTAGTCTTTCCCATTCTGTTGTTTTTCTCTATTTCTTTGCATTGTTCATTTAAGAAGGCCTTCTTACCTCTCCTTGCTGTTTCTGGAACTCTGCATTCAGTTGAGTATGTCTTTCCCTTTCTCCTTTGCCTTTCACTTCTCTTCTTTCCTCAGCTATTTGTAAAGCCTCCTCAGACAGCCACTTTGCCTTCTTGCATTTCTTCCTTTGGGGGACGGCATTTTGTCATTTTCTTCTGTACAGTGTTACGGACTTCTGTCCACAGGTCTTCAGGCACTCTGTCTACCAGATCTAATCCCTTGAATCTGTTCACCACCTCCACTGTACAATCATATGGGATCTGATTCATACACACCTGAATACTCAGTTAGTAAAGAATCCACCTGCAATGCAGGAGACCTAAGCTCAGCTCCTGGAAGGCTATAGCTCAAAGCATTGCAAAGAGTCGGACATGACTGAGCAGCTAAGCAAGCAGCCATATGGCAGAGTGAGCTCTGCTCAATGCACCGCGGTGGCCTGAATGGGAAGGAAGCCCGAAAGGGAGGAAATACGCATATGTATGACTGACTGACTGATTGACTGATCTTGGCTTCCCTGGTAGCTCAGCAGGGAAAGAATCCACCTCCAATGCATGAGACCGTGGTTCAGTTCCTGGGTCGGGAGCATCCACTGGAGAAGGGATAGGCTACCTGCTTCAGTCTTCTTGGGCTTCCCTTGTGGCTCAGCTGGTCAAGAATCTGCCTGCAATGTGGGAGACCTGGGTTTGATCCCTGGGTTGGGAAGATCCCCTGGAGAAGGGAAAGGCCACCCACTCCAGTATTCTGGCCTAGAGAATTCCATGGGCTATATAGTCCATGGGGTCACAAAGAGTCGGACACGACTGAGCGACTTTGACTTTCACTCTCATTCCTGAATGGCCAAGTGGTTTTCCCTCCTTTCTTCCATTTAAGCCTGTATTTTGCAACAAGGAGCTCATAATCTGGGCCACAGTCAGCTCCAGGTCGTTTTTGCTGACTGTATAGAGCTTTTCCATGTTTGGCTGCAAAGAATATAATCAATCTGATTTTGGTCTTGATCATTTGATGATGTCCATGTGTAGAGTCATCTCCCGCATTGCTGAAAAAGGGTATTTGCTCTGATCAGTGTGTTCTCTTGACCAAACTCTGTTAGCCTTTGCCCTGCTTCATTTTATACTCCAAGGCCAAACTTGCCTGTTACTCCTCATATCTCTTGAGTTCCTACTTTTGCATTTCAGTCCCCTAGGATGAAAAGGACACCTTTGTGTGTGTGTGTGTGTGTGTGTGTGTGTATTAGTTCCAGAAAGTCTTGTAGGTCTTCCTGGAATTGGTCAACTTCAGCTTCTTCCGCATTAGTGGTTGGGGCATAGACTTGGATTGCTATGACATTGAATGATTTGCCTTGGAAATGAACTGAGATTATTCTGTCATTTTTGAGATTGCGCACAAGTACTGCATTTCAGACTCTTATTGACTATGAGGGCTATTCCATTTCTCCTAAGGGATTCTTGTCCACAGTAGTAGATGTAGTGGCCATCTGAATTAAATTCACCCATTCCCATCCATTTTAGTTCACTGATTCCTAACACGTTCAGTCTTGCCATAATATCCTGCTTGACCATGTCCAGTTTACCTTCATTCATGGACCTAAAATTCTAGGTTCCTATGAAATATTGTTTTTTATAGCATCAGACTTTACTTTCACCACCAGACACATCCACAACTGAATGTCATTTCCAATGAAGTACCATCCTCTGGACATTATTCTCAGACAAGGAACTTTGTTTAATGGCCTTGTATATGTGGAAAGGACATCATCCATTCTAGCTCATAAACATAAAATATTCATGCCATGATGAAAAACCTTGTTAAACTGTTTTAGACTGTCCAAAGTTGAAATACAGAATTCAATCTGAAAATATACTTATTGTTAAATAGCTCTTTGTCCTATTTTTTTCAAATATGTTGCAAAGTGGACTTGAGTCCAGTTGAGGTCAAAGTGTCTTAAATTATGAGTTATTAATAACCAGAAAAATTTTTATTTAATTTTCTTATTTCAACTCTACATACTTATTTATTATAACTCTGTATCCAGTGGTTAGGTGGTTCTAAAACATCTACAAAAGACCTGGTTTTTAAAAAATGATTTCTCTATGCCAAATAGTTACTTTTTTTAACCATATGTTGTGTGTATCCACCTCATCAAACCACTGAGAAATAAAATTAAATATTTATAATCAGACAGCTAAGAAAGACATGCAGAAGCTGAAAAGCACTTCTATCTTGTGTCTAAGAAGACACTTCAACATAAATGACATTATATTTATAACTGAATGACAATGCACTTTATCAGCGTGTCAGAGGTAGCCAAAGTACACAGAAAGAGAAATAAATAATCAGCAAAATAAAGAGGTGGCCTCCCAAATGGGAGAAAATATTTGCAAACATATGTCAGGTAACAGGTTAATATTCACAATATGTAAATAATTCAAATAAACCAATAGCAAAAACAAATCTGATTTTAAAAGTGGGCTTAGGAACTTCATTGGTTGTCCAATGGTTAAGAGTCCGCCTGCCAATGTAGGAGACATGGGTTCGATCACTGGTCTGGGTAGATTCCACATGTTTCACGGCAACTAAGCTGGTGCTCCACAACTACAGAAGCCCCTGAGCCCTAGAGCCTGTGCCCCCTGCAAGAGAAGCCACCGCAACAAGAAGCCCGTGCGCTGCAGCTAAAGTAGCCCCTGCTTGCTGCAAGCAGTGAAAACCCACATGCAGCAATGAAGACCCAGCTCAGCCACAAATAAATAGATAAATTTTTTAAATGTTTGGAAAAAAAAATTTTTTAAGTGGGCAGAGGACCTGAAATAGACATTTTTCAAAAGACCAAAAAAAAAAAGACATTTTTCTAAAGAAGACATGCAAATGGCCAACATGTATGTGAAAAGGTGCTCAACTTCACTAATCACCAGGGAATGCAAATTAAAACCACAATAAGACATGACTTTAACATCTGTTAGAATGGCTGTTATCAAAAATTCAGTAGATAATATATGTTGGCAAGGATGTGGAGAAAAGGGGACCCTTGTGTACTGTTGGTGGGATTGTAATCTGGCAGTGCCACTATGGGAAGTAATACTGAGGGTGTTCCTCAAAAAATTAAAAATAGAACTACCATTTGATCCAGTGATTCCACTTCTGGGTATATATCCAAAGGAAATGAAAACACTATCTGGAAGAGCTGTTTGCATCCCCACGGTCATCACAGGATTATTCACAGCAGCCAAGACAGCAGACAACCTAAGTGTCTAAGTGAATGGTTAAAGAAAGCTTGAGATGTATATACAATGAAATATTATTTAGCCATAAGAAGAAGAAAATACTGCTATTTGGGACAACATGGATCTCTGAGAACATTATGCTAAGTGAAATAAATCAGAGAAAGAAAAATACTCTCTATTTGTGAACCCTAAAAAAGGCCAAATTCATAAATACAGGGTAGATTGGTGATTACCAGGGTTTAGGGGTAGGGAAATGGAGAGATATTAGTTAAAAGCTACAAACTTGCAGTTATAAGATTAATAAGCTTTAGGGATCCAACTTCAGCATGGTGACTATTTTTCACAATACAGTATTACATACTTCAAAGTTGCTAAGAGAATAGATCTTAAAGTGATATTTACAGTGAAAATTATAGCCTAGCTATATATATATATTTTTTTTTTTTAATGAAAATTAAAGAGCAAAATGCTCAAAGAGGGCATAAAATTAGAGAAATAAACTGAACCCAAAGATCTCAGATGGGAAGAAACAAAAGTTTAAGAAGCAAAAGTATTGAGATAGAAAACAAAAATCAGTGGAGAGTAACACCAAAAGCTTGTTATTTGGAAAAAGAATAAATAAGTGAACCTCCAGCAAGGCTGATCAAGAAGAAGGAGAAAGCTCTAATTAGTAACATTAGACATGAAAAGAGAAATAACTGAACATACTGAAGTAAATATTTTTGAAAACCAAGACTATAAACAATACTACAAATGAATCTGAAAACTCAGATGAAATGACAATTGCTTAAAAAAACTAAAATACACAAATTGGCTGTACAAGAAAGAGAAAACCTGAACAGACCTGTAACTATTATAAAAACTCAAGCAGTTATAGGCCTATTCAGGCTTGAAAAACACTCTCCCTCACCAGTAATCCAGGAAACATGAGTAACAGCAACAGCGTGATGCCATTTCAGAAAGCCAACCAACCAGCAGAAAAGGAAATGTCTGACAGTAACAAGAGGGGACGAAGATATGGAGAAAGGGTAGCACCCAGATACTGTGGATGGGAGTGCAAATTGGGACACGTACTTTGGAGTTAGGATGAGGTTGTTCACTCCCTACCAACCTGCAAGCCTAGGTTTACCCCCTGGAGAAACCTTTGCTTATATACACAAGAAGATATGTCCACACTTCATTTATTTAGCCAACAGACAGTGTGCCAAGCATTGCAAGACCCTATGCGCCAGACCATTGTGCATTGTTGGCAAATAAAAACATACTTGTTATTAACAGCAAAATGAAAATATTGTTGTCAAAATTTTCCATAAATGGAAAAATCCATACAGCTGGTGAAAATAGTGGAATTATTTGAAACATAGTTATATCTCTAAATCATAAATCTAAGTGACAAGTTATCAAAGAAAACACAGAATATGTTAGCAGGTTAAGCTGGAAACCATACAAAATTATATACATATATATATATATATATATATATATATAGTTACATCACCTGGGAGCTTTTTAGAAATGCAGAATCTCAGGCCTACCCCAGACCCACTGAATCAGACCCTCTAGAAGTGGGTCCAACAACCTGTATATTTGATAGAGGTTATTGTATGTATGTATGATACAAATATGTATGTATGTATGCATGTATGATAGAGGCGATTTGTATGCATATGGAAGTTTAAGACACATTTGTGTATATTACATACAGATACATCTATAAGTAGTAAAAATATTAAAACACAGATTTGTTGCTGTTCAGTCACCCAGTCTTGTTTGACTCTTTGTGACCCCATGGACTGTAGCACACCAGGCCTCCCTGTCCCTCACCATCTCCCAAAGTTTGCCCAAGTTCATCTCCATTGCATCAGTGATCCCATTCAGCCATCTCATCCTCTGATGCCCTCTTCTCCTTCTGCCCTCAGTCTTTCCCAGCATCAGGGACTTTTCAAATGAATTCATATCAGGTGACCAAAACACTGGAGCTTCAGCTTCAGCATCAGTCCTTCCAATGAGTATTCATGTTGATTTCCCATAAGATTGACTGCTTTGATCTCCTTGCTGTCCAAGGAATCTTCTCCAGCACCACAGTTGGAAGACATCAGTTCTTTGGCATTCTGTCTTCTTTACGGTCCAGCTCTCAGAACCATAACTGACCACTGGGACGACCATAGCCTTGGCTATACAGACCTTTGTCAGCAGAGTATTGTCTCTGCTTTTCAACACACCGTCTAGGTCTGTCATCGCTTTCCTGCCAAGAAGCAGTCATCTTGTGTTCTCATGGCCGCAGTCACCATCCTTAGCGATTTTAGAACCCAAGGAGAGGAAATCTGTCACTACTTCCAACATCTCCCCTTCTATTTGCCGTGAAGTAGTGGGGCTGGATGCCATGATCTTAGTTTTTTTAATGTTTAGTTTTAAGCCAGCTCTTTCACACTCCTCCTTCACCCTCATCAAAAGGCTCTTTAGTTCCTCTTCGCTTTGCCATTAGTGGTATCATCTGCATATCTGAGGCTGTTGATGTTTCTTCCGCCTATCTTGATTGATGGGAACACCAAAATTCAGAATAGTGGTTACCTCTGGAGAGAGAGAAAGAGGGGAAATAGAGTCCAGAAAAATACAAAGGGGGCTTTGTTTATATTTGCAGCACTTTTATTTCCTTTAAAAATATGAGACAGGGTGGAAAAACATATTGACTAGTCTGAGTGATGGATACACGGATGTTTTGTGTCTTTTTCTCTGTATATTGTATATTTAAAAATCCCTCAAAAAATTAGGAAAAGCAAGTGTAATCTCATCCAACTAATTAAATGAAATATGACTTTTTCTTACTTAATATCAATTAATTCCATCCAGTGATATACCAACTCTTGTTTGTACCTTTGCTTTTAGGAGAGTCAGGGAGTTAAACAGCAGCAACACGAAAAAGTTTCTGGAAGAAAGAAAGCGAGTAAGTGTCATAAATTTCTTAGCACTTTTTCTTTGAAAAAACTTAATAGTAGCTCATGCTTAGATTTCAGACTTCTAGCTAATTTGCTTAATTTGATTTTTCTGTATGCTAAATATTCTAGCTTCTCTTCTCTTCTCCCTGAAAGCTAATCTCTCACTAAAATCTTTAAGGTAATTGTTTGGTACCATTTTATACAGAAAATGAAGCCAAATTTTAATCATGCACAAATACTCTTTTCTTTTCTAAGATTTTGGCAGCAACTGTCTTACCAGTAAAAATTATGGGGTTTAAATTCTCCCAGTTTTCAGGCTATTTTCTTTCTTCTTTTTTTATTATTTTTATATCCTTCTCTTAAACTGCAAACTACCAACCCTCATCCCTAAGTTTTAAGGTTACAACCCAAAGTTGATCAGAGGTGTTTTGTTTTGCTTTGCAGCTTGCCATGAAGCAGTCCAAAGAAATGGATCAGTTGAAAAAAGTCCAGCTTGAGCACCTCGAATTCCTAGAGAAACAGAATGAGCAGGTATTTCACTTAAAAAGCGTAAAAAGATGTAGGCAGCCAACCAGCTTCAGGAGGCAAATGCCATGGCCCACAGTCCCTTCTGCTAAAGCCAGTGGCCTGCACGGTGGCACAGAAAGGTGGCTAGAAAATTCTGGTGCCATTACTGCACTTTCCCCTTTTCATCCAACAAGAACAGAAAGTACTTTTTTTGAAGTGGGAGAGGAATGTGGCTGTGGAGAAAAAAAGAATCAAAATTTGATTAGATGATGGGGATTTTAAAAAGGACGTTCCTGAGAGGAGGAGAAAACAGATTATAAGTTACTTCTCCATTCTTATGTGGAGTTATATCACTTGTACCCTAGAGACTAATGGTATTGTGTTTAAAAGCAAATGAGAAACCACCTATTTTCAACCTCAATCTAAAAATGAAATTATGAAACCTTCTCAGGACTTACAAGCCAAACCTAAATGCATGAACCACCAATTCTACAAACGACTGAATGTGAGTGGGTACCATACTCTTAGTGTTAAACACTAAATTAGAATATACACAGATAAAAAGAGCTCTCCAAAATCCAACTATTCAGTAGCTGTCACTCATTACCAACATCAAGATGAATGTGTATTTGCCTCAAGTGGAGTTCAGATAGTTGGGCTACAGCCCACTGGCCATCCACAGTCTCATTTCAATTGGATGGAAATACCTCTAGCTTCCATGGCACAATGACCCTCAGTAGCAGTTAAAATGTCAGTCTATCTCAGTCCAAATACACCTCTTCATGTGTAGTCGGTTTGGTTATTATTTCTAGATAATTTACTTCAATCTGGAAATAGTAAAGAGGTTTTGCTGAAATCAGTACTTGTACTGCATTATTCTTTCCTGTTTCCTTTCATATATAAAGTAATCCTATTTAAGGTATTTTTTTTTTTAGAGTAAATGGCATCCATTGAAGAAAACTTAAGTGGAAATTACACTAAAAAGTACCTTTGAGAAAGTAAAACAAAACAGTAAAATCAGGGGGGGTTTTTGTATTGCAATTGAGTAACAAATAAATCCAACTTCTGATTTCATATCCTTTACTTTTTGGTTGATAGAAGTTTTATTCATCAGCATTCTTCTAAGTTATGTTTCCCATTTCTTTTCCAGCTAAATGCTTCTATTCATGAATAGCCCACAGATCCCCAAGGTGGACAATAAGTGTTTACTGCCCCACTCATTTGACCAGTCCATAGACACAGCGCCTTCTAGTACAAGTTACATAACTGTTTTTGCTCTCAAAGCCGTTTCTCAGAAAGTGTTTCTGGAGGGTGAGGGGAATGGGTAAGGGAATAGCCACTATTTCCAAAACTTTAGAATCCACTTCAGTGACTCAGCAGTGGGTGGGGGTAAGGATGCCTGAGAAGAAGGCACAAGGACGGTAAGAGGCAGCTATGTGTCAGTTAACTAAATTAAGACACCACTTAGAAACCCCTGTGTTGCTTAGCAACAAGTTTGACTAAAGAATATAAATGTGCTAAAAATTGCTCATCATTACAATAGTGGTATATAGAGCTACAGAATACCTAGCGTTTTTAGTTTCAGAGCTAAAGTCCACAATTTAAAAATCACTTTGGCTTTTTATCCTAATACATGTCTAACTCAAATCACACCAGAGTTTTTGCACTGAGATATTGGATTAATGATAATGGTATTGACTGGATCTTATTGGGAGGATGGTGACTTCTTTCAAGGGGTCACAGGTAATGCCTGCCACCCACACCTGATACTTTGAGTCACAGAAGCTTAGGAAAGAAGGCTTGAGATTTGGTGGCGGTTTAATGAGATTCCATGAAAAGAAATTCAAGGTATATTGATGCTTCCAGCAAGTGTGGAATTTGGACTTGAATTTCTGTTGTAAGCTTTGCTTTACAAATATGGCCCATTCTGTAACAAATTCAATCCCAGATATTTTCTGGTGTACTTTTAGAGGGGGAATTTAAAGATTGAACACCTCTCAATTCAGTTACTACATATGGTTCAACACTGTCTTGGCGCAGTGCAAAAGATGCTGCAGCTCTATTTCTCCTCTCATATTAGGCGAGGTCTGGAACCATTTGAAGAGCTCCCCCTATAACCTATTTGGTGGCTGAGTGGTTAAGGATCCGCCTGCAATGTAGGAGACCCAGGTTCGATCCCTGGGTCAGGAAGATCCCCTGGAGAAGGGCATGGCATCCCACTGCCGTATTTTTGCCTGGGGAATCCCAATGACGGAGGAGCCTGGTGGGCTACAGTCCATGGGGTCACAAAGAGTGAGACACGACTAAAGCAACTCAATTCAGAATTTCACTGACAGAAAACAGTTTCCTGTCTCCAGACAATCCCAAACTTGTATAACAATCTCCCAAACTACCATTAAACACCAAGACTTTTTTTTGTTCATTTCTGAGCCAAAAATAAATTAATTTTAACATTCTGCAGTAATATCTCCCTTTAAAGTTTCTTACTGTTTCCTGTAACCATTATCCTGTAAATATTCCCAGTTGCCCCAAAGCAAAGCCCGGAATCATCTGCTTCATTAGTTAGACAGTTGTTGAGGGCACTGGCAGAAACAACTCAAGTTTTAATCTATTTGGGTCCTGACTCTGGATCCTAACCTCCTATCTCCTTTCTGTGGCTTTGCCTGCTTGGTTGGCCAATTACTCATTTAAAACTCCAAAGGATGGGGATTTTTTTCCCCTACTATTTCCCATAGATCTCCCAGCCATACATGAGCTCATCTGTCTTGACATGCACCATTTCAAACATGGAATGCTCCATTACTGTCATACCCAAGTTTTAAAAGTTGGTTTTTGTCATCAGTCCTATCATTTAATGAAGAGAGGTGAGGGTCTCACCCCGCGGGAGAGGTGCAGTCTGGGCTGAGAGGCATTGGTCACTTTTGTTCTTTTGTTTCTGTTGAGATCAACCTGGGGTAAGTTTGTCGCTGATGGTTCTATACATGTTTTATTCTTAGCCTTCTGCTTTTCTGTATATGGTTTTGCATTCATTTTTCAAATTCACGTCAGTATTCATTTATTTTCTTTGTTTTGTATGTATGACTCAATTTTGACATTACTATTTTTGTACAAACAGCTTTTGAAATCCTGTCACGCAGTGTCCCAAACGCAAGGTAGGACTGAAAATTCTGATAAGCAAGATATTGCCTTCCTGCTCAACTGCGCTCGTATCTCGGTGCTTTGACGATTCTCAGCTGCTCTTGACTAGTTAAGATCGCAAGGGTTTGATTGGAAAATTTGACTATTTGATGCTTGGATTTCTGATGTACAATTCAAACTGAAATTTGAGTTTGAGAGAATTATTGAGAGCGTCTTGAGAGAATTATTTCTGATGGCGTTTTAGCATCCTTTCCAGTTGCAGACCTAGGAATCTCAAATCATGCTGATGAAGACATACCCAGTCACTGAGAAAAGCAATATACGGTGGTCCAAAGGACCAATCACAGCTGAAACTGGGTCACAGTCAGATCTTTTACAAACATTAATATGACTGCCATTAATTTTACCATCAGTAAAAGCTGATTAGTGGTTTTTAGTAACAGACAGTTATGGTCTGCATGCAAGCACATTCTACAGCATCATTGTACAACGACTCTTGTCATGCTTTCTGTTAGAAGCAGTCTGCCAGAGAACCTAATCACCCCTTATGAATGCGGTGACCATATGATTTATCATTCAAACAGAATAGCTTTGAAAGTGAAAGGGGACGTTGTTCATAATAGCCAGGACCATAGGCATGAATTGGAACTGTCCTGATAAACGAGCATGAATGGTCACCCTGCTCATATGAGAACCTGGCTCTTGGAATCCTCCTGTACTATTAATATGATCCTTCTCTCTAAAGCATGTTCGATGTTGTCCTTAGTGCTAGAGGGAAAGAAGCAGAGGGAATCCTTTATTACTATTTACTGAACATAAAAGCATTTAATTTACAGTACTGATAATATTTCACTGTCATCTCTTATAGATACTGTTTGTGTCATAGCTTCATGTTCGTGTATTTTCTCCATTTCTTCATTTTTCTATTAGAGCATTAGTAGGTTTCAGGCATTAAAAAAAAAAAAAAAATCTGGGGAGTGGGAGCCATCCATCCTAAATGTAAGCAGAAAATTATTATCTTTGGTGTTTTTATATCCATCCTCACCAAAATGAAATTTAAAGCCACAATCTAAAAATAACAGTAAGAAGGAGATCACTCTGTGGTCTGTGGGTTAAACTAATTTCGTAGCAGGACTTCATCTGGGACATTTTGATGCTCATAGGATGATCTGCAGAGTTGACTCAATCCTCCCACTGACCTTCCATTTAGTTGGAATACCTAAGTCGACACGAATAGTAACATCGGAGCTCATCAGAGTCCTCCTCCAAGTTATATCTTTATATATCCATGTTTCCATTTTAAAATGTCCTTTATTTCAAAGTGATCCGTCACTGAAAGAGGACAGGAATGCTTTATTTTTTCTCCAAAAGATACATGCATTGGGTTCGAAAAAAAGCACATGGTCGGAAAGTAAAACTTAAAATGAACCAATTGATTTTTCCCTATATTGCCAGGCAGTGATTTGTCACCAGAACCCATCCCCATCTGACGCCTTTCCACCTCTCAAATCAGCTGGTTGTCTTCTTGACAGCCTTAACTCATTCGATTCAGTCCATTGTAGCTTACTTCCTGGGGTAGACTGTAAAAGCTGAATTGCTCCAGAGAAGTAAAAGCCTGTAAGGAGATTTTTTTGGACAGTAGCCTTCCAGGAGCCCTACGTATGTGTGTAACGTTCTGTCCACAGCATACTCCAACCAAACCAATGTGATAGACTTCCACCCAAACTTCTCCATCCGTGAGATTCTTAGACAGTCACTTTTAATTAAATTTCAGGCTATTTGGGGAATAAATTGTGCATAAGCAATGCTTATTCTAAAAGTGATCAAATTATCTACACACAGTCAAGGTATGTCAGTCTGTGGAAACTAAATCAAACAGTTAGAAATGACATAATCTACAAGTGACAGGTGTAGCTTCTTTTCCAGTTGTTTTCCTGGTACTGTGTGGACCATTCCTTCTCAGAATTTAACATGCATAAAAATTCCCTGGGGATCTTACTAAAATGCAGACTCTGGGTCAGAAGGGTGGGGGTGGAGTCCAAGATTCTGCATTTCTCACAAGATCCCAGGCAATGCTGATGGTGCTGGTCTGTGGACCACACGTTTAAGTAGCCAGGACATAGTGACAAGCATCAAATTCAAGGGAAAAGAGAGGTGGGGTTTTGCTGCATGTCTTCAGGAGAGGATTTCAACATGTAAGGTCTTGTTTCTGATGTTACAGGCGAAGGAGATGCAGCAGATGGTGAAATTGGAAGCCGAGATGGACCGCAGACCAGCAACAGTTGTGTGAAACTCCAGGACACAAACTGAAACCACAGAACCGCCGCGTCAAAGAGCACCCCCCAGCTTCTGAACACAGATTCCAGGGAAGAAAGCTGATGTCTTCTGCATTTCTTTCTCACGTACACAAAGTGTCACCTGAAACCACAGAGACTTACTTCTCTTAAACATTCTGAACACTGAATTTCCTTGGCCAACCAAAAGTAGTTACAAATCCCCCAAAATTGCGACTCCAGTAAGGCAGAGTTTACCCGTTGATCATACCACTTCAACATGTTTGCTAGAAAATATCATCACAAGTAAATGAGCATGGTGTTAAAAACTCTGCTTTGTGATGCGTTAAGACATGTTTGAGCAGCAGCAAAAGTAGTGCATTAGCCATGTAATAGCAAGCACATGCACTGGGGTGGGGGGGCGGAACTCTACAAATTTATTAGCAGCAGTGATGATCTGCTAGACAAATAATTGGGGGGGAATTTTTCTACATCTGAGTTACCTCATCAGTAAGTGCCATGTCTCCACCATGCCATCTGAAGCTAATTTACTGTAAGTCATGGAAATGCTTAGAACAGCAGAAAAATACAACTGAGTCCTTGTGCCAAAACCCACTGTGCTCACAGGGAGAACTCTCAGGCACGTTTAAGAAGCTGACATCTGACATTGCTTCCTAGGAATTGCTTCTGCTGACCCTAGATTACTACAGCTCACTTTTACACCATGAAGATTGTGAAGTGGTTATTGGCAACCGTTTGTAAATGTGACCATGTAAAAAGTATTTATGCTCCTAATTCACACTGTCAGAGAGCAAAATCATGTAAGTATTGCCACATGACAAGATTAGTGAACAGGAATACTAGAACTATGTTTGCATGATACACAAGCACCAATTATGACTAATCCGTACACAGTTAACCTAATGCAAATAAATACTGGTTAAGTAACTGTATGGCACAGAATATAATTTGACTCTCAAGACTTTTAGCATAATGAAAAAGTCTATATATATGTGTATATGAACTATGTGGGCATTCTTGATACTTCAAGTTCTAGTTTCAAAAAAAATACATAACTAATTTAATTTTACACAAAAAATATTTATGCAGATTTTCAGAATTTCATATCAGGAAATAACCTTTTTATGTCTGTTAAATATCAAAACAATTTGCTACAGTGTTAACCTGCATGGTCTTTAAGCCTGCTGTAGTTGTGTGGCAGACAGTGCATGGAAAAGTCCCTCTTGGGATGGAGCTGTGCCCAATGCCCAGAGGAGCGCATGGAAACCGTACTCGAGAACTAATCAGATTACTGATTTAGGGCCCGACCACCAACCGGATTGTTGTATATGCTTGTACAGATTGATTCTGTGTGTTCCTCTGAATAAAACAGAGAATTATGTTACCATCAATATTGAAATTAAACTTCCAACTTCTCTAATAAAAAAAGGAAAACACATCCAACGTCTGTCAGAGTGTTTGCTCCTCAGGATGCCGTCCCGTGTGCTTTTTCTGTTTCCTAAATAATCTCTTCATTATTGTTAGAGGGGGGTTCATGCCTGCACCCAACACATTTTTCTTCTGACATAAAAATAAGGTTGACTGGTTGACTCCCAATGTAAAGTACTTGTTTTTCCTTTTTCTCATATTTATCATTTGAACTGGGTTCTTTTTAAATTCTCTGGTTACAGATTTCCTTACTTGTAAGACAGTAGAGTTTGAGTACATATTTTTCCACACTAACATCTCATGAAAATTGATGGCTTTTAAAATGGTAAAACTGGATGGCCAGTTTTGAAAGATTTCAAATGGCTGTCTCTCACCAAATCAAATAGCTCCTTCCTAGGGCTCAGCTGAGCTCACCATTCTGTAGCATTTGACTGAATCCATCGTTCACCCCTCTCTGCTCTGCTCCTGAAAGATTACTCCTACATTTCCCGTTTTTCTGATCATTTCTTCTCTGGCTTTTCATCCTCCTACACTGCCATAAATATTTGTCTTCAGCTTAAATCCAGAGCCAATTTTGTCTCTAACCAGGTTTACTTTCATTATTTGAGATATCTTACTCCCAGATGAGGACTTCCCAGGTGGTACTAGTGGTAAAGAACCGACTGCCAATGCAGGAGATGTACCTAAGAGATGGGGGTTCGATCCCTGGATTGGGAAGATCCTTCGGAGGAGGGGACAGCAACCCACTACAGTATTCTTGCCTGGAGAATCCCATGGACAGAGGAGCCTGGCAACCTACAGTCCATAGCGTTGCCAAGAGTCAGACACAACTAAAGCGACTTAGCAGGCACACATGCGCTTCCAGAAGAATCCACTGTAATAGGATTAAACATGTACACACAGTTCAAGTGTACAACAAAAAGATGGGTTTATTTTCAATTGTCAGCTCACGCTGCACTCAGATCCTACGTTCTCATTTATTATAAAGGACAAAAAATCTTGCCAATTACAGTTACTCAGTCTCTTCAAACTTAAAAAGACAAACACTTATTTCAGAGATATATTCAATTACTTGAAAGTCAGTCTCCCAGTTAGAGTTCCCTCCCCATTAAGGAAGTCTCCCTGCTTCTCTTCCCAGATGGCTTCTGGGTGTAAATGGAAGCCCTTGTGCCCTCCCGGCAGTGGGGAGGAGCATCTGGTTACCCCTACTTGCTCCTGACCGCCCTGGACCACAGTCTCGCACGGTGGATCCTTCCATTCTAGGGTCTCAAGGTCTCTGCTCAACAAGAGTTTTCACTCTGGACTCAGTTTTTTTCCAGTTTTCTTCTGGGATACGCAGAAAGTCTGGATTTGTGGGTGGGCGGGAGCCCAGAGGTGCTATAGCTCAGATCATCCATGCAGATACCTCCTTTGGCCATTTGTTAGCTGCTGGTGCCATGTTGTTCCGGTACCACGGAGGTTTCTTCAGGAGGCTTGCCATTTTCCAAATCTATGCCCCAAGAAGCAAGTTTATAGTGGAGATACTACATCCTGCTTCTCAGACCCCCAGGACTGTTGATTCCAATCTGGGGATCAAGACACTTGCCTCAGTTTTTAACTTGCTCCCTCCTGTCAGCCCTGAAAGGATATTCAACTGTACATGATGACTGACTGGAATGCCCAAATAGCCTGCCAGGCTTCTCTGTCCATGGGATTTTCCAGGCAAGAACACTAGAGTAGGTTGCCATTTCTTTCTCCAGGGGATCCTCCTGACCCAGGTATTGAACCCAGGTCTCACACACTTTAGGCAGAATCTTTACCATCTGAGCCACCAGGGAAGCCATATATTGGACTGTACTTCTTCCCTAAGTAGACTGTTCTTCCCCTTTGGGGAAGGGATAAAAGGCGTCATGGAAAATAAACCAGATTGACAAGATAGGGAAACCCGTCAGTAAATGAAGTATTTCATCAAATCCAGTTCAGTTCAGTTGATCAGTCGTGTCCGACTATTTGCAACCCCATGGACTGCAGCACACCAGGTCTCCCTGTCCATCACCAGCTCCTGGAGCTTACTCAAACTCCTGTCCACTGAGTCGGTGATGCCATCCAACCATCTCATCCTCTGTCATCCCCTTCCCCTCCCACCTTCAATCTTTCCCAGCATCAGGGTCTTTTCAAATGAGTCAATTCTTCACATCAGGTGGCCAAAGTATTGGAGTTTCAGCTTCAGCATCAGTCCTTCCAATGAATATTCAGGACTGATTTCCTTTAGGATGGACTGGTTGGATCTTGCAGTCCAAGGGACTCTCAAGAGTCTCCTCCAACACCACAGTTCAAAAGCGTCAATTGTTCTGCGCTCAGCTTTCTTTCCAACTCTCACATCCATACATTACTCTGGAAAAACCATAGCCTTGACTAGATGGACCTTTGTTGACAAATGACTGAATGTCTCTGCTTTTCAATATGCTGTCTAGGTTGGTCATAACTTGTCTTCCAGGTAGTAAGCGTCTTTCAATTTCATGGCTGAAGTCACCATCTGCAGTGATTTTGGAGCCACCCAAAAATAAAGTTAGCCACTGTTTCCACTGATTCCCCATCTATTTGCCATGAAGTGATAGGACCGGATGCCATGATCGTAGTTTTCTGAATGTTGAGTTTTAAGCCAACTTTTTCACTCTCCTTCACTTTCATCAAAAGCCTCTTTAGTTCTTCACTTTCTGCCGTAAGGGTGGTGTCATTTGCATATATGAGGTTATTGATATTTCTCCAGGGAGTCTTGAATCCAGCTTGTGCTTCATCCAACCCAGTGTGTCTCATGATGTACTCTGCATATAAGTTAAATAAGCAGGGTGACAATACATAGCCTTGACGTACTCTTTTCCCAATTTGGAACCAGTCTTGTTCCATGTCCAGTTCTAACTGTTGCTTCCTGACCTGCATACAGATTTCTCAGGAGGCAGGTCAGGTGGTCTGGTATTCCCATCTCTTGAAGAGTTTTCACAGTTTATTGTGATCCACACAATCAAAGGCTTTGACATATTCAATAAAGCAGAAATGGATGTTTTTCTGGAATTCTCTTGCTTTTTCAATGATCCAACAGATGTTTTCAATTTGATCTCTGGTTCCTCTGCCTTTTCTAATTCCATCTTGAACATCTGGAATTTCACAGTTCAGTTATTGTTGAAGCCTGATTTGGAGAATTTTGAGCATTACTTTACTAGCCTGTGAGATGAGTACAATTGTGTAGTAGTTTGAGCATTCTTTGGCATTGCCTTTCTAAGACACCATTAATTATAACATGCACCATTATTTTATATACTACAAAGAATGAAAGCATGTTGCCAGTTAAACTATGACACACCATTCAGTGGTTATAAGACACATCTCAATTTCAGTGATGTTAAAGTTTGATAAATATGTGCATCTTGAAATCCATGAAATACACAGTGTTTCAAAAATAACCATTGAAGCTACCCAAATGCCAAGGGGAGGGCTAATTTTTAATGATAAAGCACAAGAGAAACATAGAAAACCTAAAATAAGGAACACATGCTATTAGGTTTGAAATTTAGTGTTGAGCTTCCTGGGCTCATCATCAGTTCAAAGAATGTGTTTTCCTTTAGCTATTTCACTCAGTTGCATGTTTTCAATTTCTACTTCTCTTCATATAATTCTCAGATCTATAACTTTAGCCTTGACCCTACTTTTCCTAAGCACTGGTACTTCTAAGAGATTGTCAGTTAAACAAATGGCCCAAGTGCACGTTGTATGTAATTGATCAAAAATCAAGACCCTTCCTGCATCTGTCTTCCTTGTTTAACAGCCTGTAACAGGTGCTAAAACCCAGGGCCATCTTGTACCTGCACCATCCCATTTGCTTCCACATGCAATCTGTTGATAAAACCCATGAGTTCTACCTTGTCTTGGAAGTTCCCTTCTCCCTGACAACTCTTCTCCTTTCAACACTCAGAATTTTAGTAACTTCGTATTGAATTTTTTTCCCCTCAAATCCCTTCTACATCTAGATTAATCTCCCCAAATGGCAGCCCTGGTCATGTTACTATTCGGTTTGTAAAGCCTGAATTCTTATCCATTACCTAAAAAATATCATTGAAATTACCAATATCAGCATTTAGCTTTGGTTACAGTTTGCCTCTTCCCCTAGCCAATCTGAATTATCACTATTCTCTGTTCACACATGTTGCATGCATTACTTTTTCCAAAAAAAATGATTTATGTATTTGGCTGTGCCAGGTCTTAGTTGCAGCACACAGGATCTTCAGTCTTCTTTGTGACATGTGAACACTTTAGTTGCAGCACACAGGATCTAGTTCCCTGACCAGGGATGTGACCCAGGACCTCTGCATTGGAAGCATGGAGTCTCAGTCACTAGACCACCAGGGAAGTCCCACGTAGCACACGTTGTTTCTAGTATGTCACATGATAACATTCTTCACTGTTCAGTCGCTCAGTCATGTTCGACTGTTTGCAACCCCATGGACTGCAGCCTGCCAGGCTTCCCTGTCCATCACCAACTCCCAGAGCTTGCTCAAACTCAAGTCCATCGAGTCGGTGATGCCATCCAACCATCTCATCCTCTGTCGTCCTACCGTCAATCTTTCCCAGCATCAGGGTCTTTTCCAATGAGTCAGTTCTTCATATCAGGTGGTCAAAGTATTGGAGTTTCAGCTTCAGCATCAGTCCTTCCAGTGAATATTCAGGACTGACTTCCTTTAGGATTGACTTGTTTGATCTACTTACAGTCCAAGGGACTCTCAAGAGTCCTCTCTAACACCTCAGTTCAAAAACATCAATTCTTCGGCACTCAGCCTTCTTTGTGGTCAAATTCTCACATCCATACATGATACTGGAAAAACCATAGCTTTGACTAGATGGACCTTTTTTGGCAAAGTAATGTCTCTGCCTTTTAATGTGCTGTCTAGGTTGGTCTTAGCTTTTCTTCCAAGGAGCAAGCGTCTTTTAATTTCATGACTGCAGTCACCATCTGCAGTGATTTTGGAGCCTAAATCTGTCACTAAAGTCTGGCACTGTTTCCACTGTTTCCTCACCTATTTGCCATGAAGTGATGGGACCAGGTACCATGATCTTAATTATTTGAATGTTGAGTGTTAAGCCAGCTTTTTCACTCTCCTCTTTCACTTTAATCAAGAGGCTCTTTAGTTCCTCTTCACTTTCTGCCATAAGGGTGGTGTCATCGGCATCAGTTCAGTTCAGTTCAGTCACTCAGTCGTGTCCAACTCTTTGCAACCCCATGAACTGCAGCATTCCAGGCCTCCCAGTCCATTGCCAACTCCCAGAGTTAACCAAACTTATGTCCATTGAGACGGTGATGCCATCCAACCATCTCATCCTCTGTCGTTCCCTTCTCCTCCTGCCTTCAATCTTTCCCAACATCAGGGTCTTTTCAAATGAGTCAGTTCTTCACATCAGGTGGCCAAAATATTGGAGTTTCAGCTTCAACGTCAGTCCTTCCAGTGAACACTCAGGACTGATTTCCTTTAGGATGGACTGGTTGGATCTCCTTGCAGTCCAAGGGACTCTCAAGAGTCTTCTCCAACACCACAGTTCAAAAGCATCAATTCTTCGGTGCTCAGCTTTCTTTACAGTCCAACTCTCACATCCATACATGACTGCTGGAAAAACTATAGCCTTGACTAGACAGACCTTTGTTGACAAAGTAATGTCTCTGCTTTTTAATATGCTGTCTAGGTAGGTCATAACTTTCCTGCCAAGGAGTAAGTGTCTTTTAATTTCATGGCTGCAATCACCATCTACAGTGATTTTCAAACCCAGAAAAATAAAATCAGCCACTGTTTCCACTGTTTCTCCATCTATTTCCCATGAAGTGATGGGACTGGATGCCATGATCTTAGTTTTTTGAATGTTGAGCTTTAAGCCAATTTTTTCACTCTCCTCTTTCACTTTCATCAAGAAGCTCTTTAGTTCTTTTTCACTTTCTGCCATAAGGGTGGTGTCATCTGCATATCTGAGGTAATTGATATTTCTCCCAGCAATCTTGATTCCAGCTTGTGCTTCCTGCAGCCCAGCATTTCTCATGATGCATTCTGTATATAAGTTAAATAAGCAGGCTGACAATATACAGCCTTGATGTACTCCTTTTCCTATTTGGAACCAGTCTGTTTGTTCCATGTCCTGTTCTAACTGTTACTTCCTGACCTGCATACAGATTTCTCAAGAGGCAGGTCAGGTGGTCTGGTATTCCCATCTCTTTCAGAATTTTCCACAGTTTATTGTGATCCACACAATCGAAGTCTTTGGCGTAGTCAATAAAGCAGAAATAGATGTTTTTCTGGAACTCTCTTGCTTTTTGGATGATCCAGCGGATGTTGGCAATTTGATCTGTGGTTCCTCGACCTTTTCCAAAACCAGCTTGAACATCTGGAAGTTCATGGTTCATGTATTGCTGAAGCCTGGCTTGGAAAATTTTGAGCATTACTTTACTAGCATGGGAGATGAGTGCATTTGTGCTGTAGTTTGAGCTTCCCTCATTCCTCCAAGCAAGAACTCATCTGCCTTTCTAAATTTATCCATTTATATCTTAAAAAGTTATTTAAGCATATGACTTTTCCACCAGCTCAGACTAATTTCTTTTCAGAATAAACAAATAATTTTGTTTATTTGCTTTGCAAAGAACAAGTAGTCAATTATCAAATGACCATTTAAGTTTTTTCTGTGGCATAGAATGAAGGTTTTGTAACTGTGTGGCCTCTTATGCAGTGTCTTTGACTGAAAAGCTAAAATAAATTTCTTTCCCAATTTCAAGAAAAACAATTTTCCTCAATTCTTTTTTTTAATGTTCACTAATGATTTTATTTCAGGAAGAAATTACACATTAAAAAGAAGACATAGTTAAGAGCTTACATTCATGTATGAAAGTGACTCTAAGAAAGTAAACAGTTATTAATGTTAGTATCTTTTCAAAACAGTAGGACTATCATAATGGCTAACAGGCAGTGTGATTCCATAAAGTGTGATTGTGAAAAGGGAAAACTGAATAATTTTAATTTTGAGGCATCTCTGATCATCTTAGAGATGGCTCATTCCAAGCCCTCAATAGCTTCTCTTTTGTCATAATGTGAAAGTGTAGTAGAAGACCACTTTTCTGTACAACTTTCCCTCAATGCTTAGCATTTAACAGAATCCCAAGCACAACTTTAATAACTGCATCTTTAATGTCATCATAAATCCTCAGTAGTGCCTCTGGGATGAATTTTTATGAACCATCTTCTTTAATAATGTAGCATGTAAAACGTTCTGCTCCATAGGTTAGAATAATGCAAATATATTAGGAAGGGAATGGGGAGATGTTAAAAATAGCAGCATCATTGCTTTTACATTAAAAGAAAAAAATAGGTGGTAGCACTTTACTTAGTAAATGAAGTAATTAATGCCACTTCCTCGCCTCTCCTTCCATTATTTCCTTGGAAATTCGGGGCGAGAAATCATCTCCAAGCTACTTCATCCTGGAACTTTCTGTGAGTCTTTGAAGTCTCCACCAAGATAAAATTTGGAAAACTTTTACTCACAACATGAGCCAATAACTTTATGTGAGTCAAATGCATTAAAAGGCTAACAAGGGAGATAAAAAAATTGACCCTTGGTTGTGAACTTTAACATCATATCACTTGAATGATGAAATGTTACACTGGTTCATCAAAATACAATTTATGTATTTAATTTTCTCACACATTTTTGCATTCTACCTTTTGTTTTTCCTTAGAAAAAGCTTGGTGTTTGTGCTAGAGTGTGGTGCTCATGATGCAGCATATTGAGCTCTATAGACAACAACACTATATCATGAATTCATCTATACCTAGACTCCCACATAGACGGTTGTAGTGGACACATCTTCAGCATTGAACTAACTCTATTCATTGATCAAGTATTTATTAGGAGCCCCCTATAGTCCTCTGTACTCTTACCTAGTTTTTAGCTAATAATGTATACACTATTATTTTTAATTATCTGTAACTGCAGTTTTAGGCCGTGCCAGTATGATAGATGGATGGAAAGCACTAAAGGTCCCAATTTTTCATGCCTTCCTGTATCTATGTCCTTTGGTAGCACCCACTGCACCATTTCTAGGCTTGGTCAAGTAACTTGCTTTGTCTTTGGGATGGCAGCAAACTCGATGAAGAAAAGGCACATTTTTGTTTCTTCCTTTGGATCTCTGCCACTGCCATGAGAACAAGTACTGCTGGTGGTGGGAAGTTCAGTCATCTCTCCCAGCTTATTAGCCGACAACTGATGGGTGACCAGCCAAGACTCTCCCAAAGCAGTAGAACTACCCAGCAAACCTACAAACTCATCAGAAATAGCATCAGGTTAGCCAAACATTTTGTTAGGGTTTTTACCCAATCTAACGTGAAAGCGAAAGTTGCTCAGTCGTGTCCGACTCTTTGAGATCCCATAGACTATAGTACACCAAGCTCCCCTGTCCATAGAATTCCTCAGGCAAGAATCCTGGAGTGGGTTGCCATGCCCTTCTCCAGGGATCTTCCCAACCCAGGGATCAAACCCAGGTCTCCCACATTGCAGGCAGACCCTTTACTGTTTGAGCTACTCAGGAATCTGTCTATTCTCAACCTAATAACCCAATCTAATAAATGAGTGCTATTTTGAGTCACCAAGTTTTCTGTTGGTTTGTTGTGTGGCAATAGTTGATATGTCCAAGTCTTAAGCATATGACGATGATAAGTATCATCCCAGGACCCCAGAGACTACACATAAAAAAAAAAGAAAATGAAAATAACAGTCACTGGAATCACTGGTGTGAGTTTTCTCTTCCATTGAATGATCCCAACTACTAGGGTGCCATGTTTGCTCTCTCTTGCATGTCATTGTGTCAGGGCCCACTTTTTTTTTTTTTTTTTGTAATCTTCCAAGGGTCCATTTGCTGATACTTTCATCTATGTCATTTGACATAGACCTCTTCTTCTTTTACTTCCCCCTTTGTTTTTTCCTGGTGGCTCAGTAGTAAGGAATCCACCTGCCAAGCAGGAGACACATGTTTGATCCTGAGGTCAGGAAGATCCCCTGGAGAAGGAAAGGGCAACCCACACCAGCATTCTTGCCTGGGAAATTCCATGGACAGAGGAGCTTAGTGGGTTACAGCCCATGAGGTCACAAAAAAGTTGGATATGATTGATAGATCAAAAAAGAACAGCCTTTCTTTTCTCATTTTTGTTGCTTGTTTTTAAACCTTTTTCTTTCCTTTGGGCTCTTTAGTAATAAAATTATTTCATGTAACAGCCTTAGCTACTAATATTCATTAGCTGTTTTTAATTACTTTGTTTGAGTTGTAGATCCAAAAGTTTCCAATGGAAAACATTCAGGTAAATGGGGGATTACTTTACTACATCACTTTGTCCAATCATGTAAAATTAAAGAAACAGGCTTTTTTATTTAGTAGTCCAGCAATGCAAGTGTATAGTATTGGAAAGCTACATGGATTTTTTAAAGTAACATTTTAAAAAGAAAAATATAGAGGTATGTTGTTGTTCTATCAGTCCTGTCAGATTCTTTACAACCCCATGGACTGCAGCATGCCAGGAGTCCATGTCCTTCACTGTATCCCAGAATTTGCTCAGATTCACATCCATTGAGTCAGTGATACTATCTAACCATCTCATCCTTTGCCTCCCTCTTCTCCTTTTGCCGTCAATCTTTCCCAGCATCCCAGTCTTTTCCCAGGTCTTTTCCAATGATTCAAGTCTTAAATTTTAGTAGGAAATTATATTTTAATAGGAAAAATTAATGTATATTAAATGATATATGCTGAAATAAAATTAAACAAGTAAAAATATTGTATATGACTTGAAAATCTGTTTAGGTAAACATCTGCCTGCTCATCTTATGTTTCAGTGATTCCACTCCAAGAGAAATGAGTGCATGTGCTCACCAAAAAATATGTTCTTCACTAAGAGTAGTAAAAACACTAGAAACAGTTCAAATACACAGTGATAGAAAGGATCAATAAGATATGGCGTATCCAATGCTCAGTGGAACATACAAAAGTGCTTACTTTTTGATTCCTTGTATATGAAAGTCCAGAAGAGATAATCCTAATCTTGAAGGTCAGTTCCCTCTATAGGAACCTTCTGGAATGATGGGAATTGTCTCTGGAACTAGTTCTTAAAGTGCACACCAAGGACCTCTTTATGGACCAGTGTGTTCCCAAGAGCCTTTCAGAGTGTCTGTCAGATCATCTTGCATCAAATCCGTCTGCTGGAAACCAAACTTTCTTCATATACTTCCATGAAAACAGCAAATCACAATGGACTGATTGAAGAAAAAGATGCCAGAACTCATTTGACTTCTAGGAAACCAAATGCAAATTAGATTTGTAATGTTAAACAATGTCTCTCTTCCCACTTGATTTAGAAAATATAGTTATTTTTATTAAAATATTATATTTAAATAATATATTAGTTATATCTTAACATATGATGAGTTTATTATTTTTTAATTTTCTGTTTTCATTTCTAATATTGTAATATTGACATTTAATTCACAGAAATAAAAGTTCTTTGAATTTCTTAAAAATTTAAGAGTGTAAAGGGGTCTGAGACCAAATGGTAAAGTTGAATCTTATGTTTATAGCATTTAACAATCTTTCTCATAAAATATGTTACAGGCAAATCAGGAACATTATCACCATTATACAGATGGAGAAATTATTGAATCCAGGGTCACAAAGCCACACAATGGAAGATTAAGGAATAAAATACATTTATTTCCCACTTTCCATATTCCTCTTCGTTACTGAACCACCATCCCAAACAAAGATCATCTTTATACCTGAAAGCCATGATCACAATACCACCTGACATTTTATAATTACAATTAACAAAGCACTGTCACAGACGTAATGTCACTTAACTGTCATGGCAACCTATTAGTGTGGGTTTTATCATCTTTTTTCTTCAAATGAGAAAATGATTGAGTGAGTCCCACAGCATAGTGCATAGCACAATAGAAAACAAATAATAGGCTTTCTGTTCTGGTGCTACTATAAATTAATTTATATATGCAACCACATGAGGTGTTATGGGAAAAATGCAAAGGATATCATCCCTGCCCTAGAAGGATATTTTTGTTGATAATATATCAAAACTAAACTTGATAAATTCAATAAACCCAGTGCATTCCTAACATTAATTAGATTTGATTCAAATAATACCAATCAAAAAAGAGTTTAGCTGCATAAAAAACCTAAACAGGATTTTTCTTTTGAAAGTCTAGCCTATAAACCAGAAAACTACACCACAATGGCCAAATGCAGTATGCTCCCTGAAATTGGATATAAAAGCTAAGACTGCTTTTACATTTCTAAGGGATAGGGGGAAGAAATGAAAGAAGATAATTTTTGACTTGTAAAAATTACATGAAAAATCTCCATGTCCCTGCATAAAGTGGTATTGGAAACCAGCCGTACTTGTCAATTTATGTGTGACCTGTGGCCGCTCTTGTGCTACATGCAACAGCAGTCTAAAACGAACCTGCATACCCCACCCAAGTGTACAATAGTTACCACTGTCTCCTTGACAGAGAGAACTTGCCAGCCCTTGATCTCGCCCTATTTGATCCGAGTAAACAAGGGAAAGAGGATGGAGGTCCCCAGAGTGGAGGAGCAGAGGGGTAAAAACAAAGCTCTCTAGACTCTGGAGAAGAGAAGAAATAAAGGGCACTTGGAGGCCTTAAAGAACAGGCTTTCAGGAACCCAGGGTCCGTGCAGTAGCAGAACTTCAGGTAAGAGGGCTGCCCAACTGCTCCCCAAGCCTTTGTAGAAAGAAAGGAGCAGCCGCAAGAGACGACTGCCTTGGACCTAGAGCCCGGTCCCCGCTGGCCAAGGCCAGCAGCAACTGCGGCAGTGAGCTCAGAGAGGAGCAGTGGGCGCCTCTCCTGCCCCCCAGCCCTCCCTGTGTCTCTGTTTGATCCAAAAGAAGGCCAAGGTGGCAACTAAGTGGTGCATGCTTCAAAGAGGAGACCTGGGGCTTCCCTGGTGGCGCAGTGGTTAAAAGTCTGCCTTGCGATGCAGGGGATGTGGCTTCCATCCCTGGTCAGGAAACTGAGATCCCACATCCCACGGAGAAACTAAGCCGATGTACCACAACCACTCAGCCCCCAGGCCCCACAGCTAGAGAGTCTGAACACCACAAGAAAAGATCCCTCATGACCCAACTAAGACCCAAGGTAGCCAAATTAAAAAAGAAAAAAAGCAGAACCTCCAACAAGACTTTGGGTGAAGTATTCTATTTGAGACGTGATTCAGCAAACATGATGAGAGCTTGGGGCGGGGGTGGCCAGGGCAGTAAGGCTGTAATAACAGCTCTGTTACTGCTGTGGGCACCTGGAGCTCCACCCAGTCAGGGACTCTGTGATGGAGAATGCAGCGCTTCCCTCAGAACCGTCCCTGCAGTGTGAAGACAGGGGCTAGTCATCCTTCAGCTTGCTGGGTGAGAGTAGTCCTTTTTTTTTAGTTTTTACTACCTTTGTTTTTATTTTTTTTTAATTTATTTTAATTGGAAGCTAATTACTTTACAATATTGTAGTGGTTTTGCCATACATTCACATGAATCAGCCATGGGTGTACATGTGTCCCCCATGCTGAACCCCCCTCCTACCTCCCTCCCCGTCCCATCCCTCAGGGTCATCCCAGTGCACCAGCCCTGAGCACCCTGTCTCATGCATCCAACCTGGAGAGTAGTTCCTAAGTGCAGTATTTCCTCACCCTTCCATCCTGTCCTTTGTAGGCTGAACAAGTTCCAGGGGCCAGAGAAAGTCCTCAGGAAAAAGCCACAGATCCTTGAGGCAGGAAGCATGACTACCGCCATGTCCTAAAGCTGCAGGGGATCACAGCAGAAAAAATGGGCACCCTTAAACCTTGGTGTGTTTGTAAGATTGGAGGAGGGCATTCGGATTAGACATGTTTTCATTTTAAGAAAAGAAGAAATGGTACTTCCAGCTGCCAGAGTGTGCCACATGCCCGTGTATGTGTCTTAACTTCACTTTGAGATAAAAAGTCCTCAACATCATGCAAAAAGATGAGTCTTGACCTTTGCTTAATGGATTAGTGAATCAAGAAAAAACATTAAGGTTTTGCTCTCTCTTTTGTCTTTCACTGCCTGTATTCTGGTATGGAAGCTATTGCTGAGAAATGTAAATGACAATAATAACCACGAAAGCAGTGAATAACCTACAACACATTATCCTTGAATGATAAACATTGATCACCAAAACCAAAACCGGTGAAAGCTAATCAGCCCTGGATCTCATCTCGAATATTAAAAAAAAAAAAAAATAGGACAAAAAATAGGACAGGTATACATACAGATGCTATAATAAGCACTGTATTTTGGTAATAAGAAATCTCTAGAGAGATAGGTTGTCGGGGGTGGGGGTTGTTTTGTCTTATGATTTTAAAAGAATACAGAAGATGACAGTGTGAAAGGCTGGAATGGAATCTGGCCAGTCTTCCAGATTTCAAAGGTTTTATAATGGGAGAGACAGCCTGTAAGTGTGCCAGAAACAGTCTCGTCCATTAATCTTCCCAGGTCCACAGCTTGGGCACACCAGGTGCTGGGAAAGCCACGAGACCGTCTCAAGGACAACGCGCTTTTCTTAATTTACTTTTCAGTGTGAAAGCCTCAAGTTTGGGTTCACTAATATTTTGCATTTGTATGAGAAAGTGGACCCTGCACATAGGGTGGGGCAAAGCAACACAGCCCCCCTCCCCCCACAACTGAAGCAGCAAAAAGAATTCCTGGTAATCAGACTCGCAAATTCACATGCCTGGGAGTGCTTATCGATCCCCACTTAAGGCTGTTATTGGATATATAACAGGCATTTCAAACTTAGATGCTTAAGAACAGGATGGGGTGTGGAGGGGGTGGGAGGGGGGTTCAGGATGGGGACACATGTGCACCCATGGCTGATTCATGGCAATGTATGGCAAAACCACTGCAATATTATAAAGTAATTAACCTCAATTAAAATAAATAAATTAAAAAAACAGAATTCATATCTCTTTTTAAACCTGTTCTTTAACATTTCAGTTACTAAAGGTATTTCCATATCTCCAAGCTCAGGTTAAAATTCGGAGAATAATTCATGACTACTCTCTTTTCGCATCACCTTGGTCTAATCAAAAAGTAGCATTGGCTCTTCCTCCAAGCTGTTTCTGGAATGAGACTGGTTCAGGAATATCATCCTGGTTGTAGCCACTGCCACCTCTCATTTTGACAACTGTCGCAGCCTCCTGGTTTCATTTCCATTCACTCTTGAGGCCCCAAGCCCTTTGTCCACAATTAGCAGAGTGACCCTCTTGAAGTATAAATCAGATTGTGTAACTCATCTATGTAAAATCCTCTAATTCTTCCCTCTACCTTAAAATAAAGAACAACCGTTTTCCTCAAGACTATAAACCTTCCCTGCTACTAACCTACAGTTGCATAACAAACCATCCCAAAACAATGCTTGAAGCAACAACAATGTATTCTTTCCCATGATTTTTAGTGAACAGCTGGGCAGTTCTTCTGCTCCATTTGGTACTGGCTGGGGTCAATTGTATGGCTACATTTGGTTGGGAAACCAACTAGGGCTGAAATGTCTAGCATGCTTTGTTCACAAGTCTGGGGCCTCAACCAGGATGCCTGCCTCGTCCTCTCCCTCTCCACATGGTCTCTCAACACTAGTGGCCAAGTTCAAACTTCTTTTCTGGCAGCTGAATCTCAGAGAACTTCAAACGAAGCTGCCAGTATTCTTAAAGCCTAAGCCAAAACACACATCATGACTTTCATTACATTCATTGATCAAAGCAAGTCAAAAGGGTAGCACAGACTCAGGGGGGAAGAAGACAGATCTGCCTCTTGATTGGAAGAAGAATATAAATGTTCGACAATGGGAGGAATTTTTGACAACCATCTTTAGAAATGGTCTACCCAGTGTCCCTATAGCTCCTCAGTTCAGTTCAGTCACTCAGTCATGTCCAACTCTTTGTGACCCCATGGACTGTAGCACGCCAGGCCTCCCTGTCCACCACCAACTCCTGGAGCTTGCTCAAACTCATGTCCATCGAGTCAGTGATGCCATTCAACCATCTCATCCTCTGTCATCCCCTTCTCCTGCCTTCAATCTTTCTCAGCATCAGGGTCTTTTCAAATGAGTCATTTCTTTGCATCAGGTGGCCAAAGTATTGGAGTTTCAGCTTCAGCATCAGTCCTTCCAGTGAATATTTAGGACTGAGTTCCTTTAGGATGGACTGGTTGGATCTCCTTGTAGTCCAAGGGACTCTCAAGAGTCTTCTCCAACACCACAGTTCAAAAGCATCAATTCTTCGGCACTCAACTTTCTTTATAGTCCAACTCTCACATCCATACATGATACTGGAAAAACCATAGCTTTGACTAGATGGGCCTTTGTTGGCAAAGTAATGTCTCTGCTTTTTAATATGCTGTCTTGGTTGGTCATAGCTTTTCTTCCAAGGAGCAAGTATCTTTTAATTTCATGACTGCAGTCACCATCTGCAGTGATTTTGGAGCCCCCCAAAATAAAGTCTCTCACTGTTTCCATTATTTCCCCATCTATTTTCCATGAAGTGATAAGACCGGATGCCATGAATGTTGAGTTTTAAGCCAACTTTTTCACTCTCCTCTTTCACCTTCATTAAGAGGTTCTTTAGTTCTTCTTCACTTTCTGCCATAAGGGTGGTGTCATCTGCATATCTGAGGTTATTGATATTTCTCCTGGCAATCTTGATTTCAGCTTGTGCTTCATCCAGCCTGGCATTTTGCATGATGTACTTTGCATATAAGTTAAATAAGCAGAGTGACAATATACAGCCTTGGCATACTCCTTTCCTGATTTGGAACCAGTCTGTTGTTCCATGTCCAGTTCTAATTGCTGCTTCTTGACCTGCATACAGATTTCTCAGGAAGTAGGTCAGGTGGTCTAGTATTCCCAACTCTTTTTTTTTGTGTGTGTGTGTCTCTTTTTTTTTTTTTTGTCATACATTGATATGAATCAGCCATAGATTTACACGTATTCCCCATCCCGATCCCCCCTCCCACCTCCCTCTCCACCCGATTCCTCTGGGTCTTCCCGGTGCACCAGGCCCGAGCACTTGTCTCATGCATCCCACCTGGGCTGGTGATCTGTTTCACCATAGATATATACATGCTGTTCTTTTGAAATATCCCACCCTCACATTCTCCCACAGAGTTCAAAAGTCTGTTCTGTATTTCTGTGTCTCTTTTTCCGTTTTGCATATAGGATTATCGTTACCATCTTTCTAAATTCCATATATATGTGTTAGTATGCTGTAATGTTCTTTATCTTTCTGGCTTACTTCACCAACTCTTTAAGAATTTTCCACAATTTATTGTGATCCACACAGTCAAAGGCTTTGGTATAGTCAATAAAGCAGAAGTAGACATTTTTCTGGATCTCTCTTGCTTTTTCGATGATCCAGCAGATGTTGTCAGTTTGATCTCTGGTTCCTCTGCCTTTTCTAAATCCAGTTTGAACATCTGGTAGTTCACAGTTCATGTACTGTTGAAGCCTCACTTGGAGAATTATGAGCATTAATTTGCTAGCATGTGATATGAGTGCAACTGTGCAGTAGTTTGAACATTCTTTGGCATTGCCTTTCTTTGGGATTGGAATGATAACTGACTTTTTCCAGTCCTTTGGCCACTACTGAGCTTTCCAAATTTGCTGGCATATTGAGTGCAGAACTTTCACAGCATCGTCTTTTAGGATTTGAAATAGCTCAACTGGAATTCCATCACCTCCACTAGCCTTGTTCGTTGTGATGCTTCCTAAGGCCCACTTGACTTCACATTCCAGGATGTGTGGCTCTAGGTGAGTTATCACACCATCGTGGTCTGGCTCTGGGTGAGTGGCCGCACCATCGTGGTCTGGCTCTGGGTGAGTGGCCGCACCTTTGTGGTCTGGCTCTGGGTGAGTGACCAGACCAGACAGTGGTCTCACCTACTCTACCTTTTCTCAGTATACCCATGGCACAGTGGGCATCTTTGTAATAGAATCTGAGGTAGAGACTGCTGGCATTCTTTCTAATGATATTCTTCTGCCCATCTTCTTCAGGAACAGAACTTCAGCAGGTGCACGGCTTCCCAGAAGAAATACTGCATTTCCCAGGCTCCCTGGTAGCAAGGCAGGACCACTTGATTACATCTTGGGCAATGAAACTCCAGGGGTCTGGTGGAAGTTTTAGTGAAATTTCTTAAAAGACAACAGTTGTTTCTCCTTTGACCTTGACATTTCTTCCTGTGACTTTTCTCCTTCTTATAAATTGGACTATGAGGCGTCACTAGAATGAAGGCTGGTAGGTATTTGGAGATGCTTGAGTCTCTGAGACCATGCAACAGCCTACCAGCCCTGGACCCGTGGCCCTTGGACCTTTCTTTGAGAGAAATACACTGGTGTTTTGTATTTTCCTTCCAACCCCCCAACCCCCCACCCTTCTTAGATCCTTTCTCTGACCAAATCTACCTGGAAGCCAGTGAGCAAGTATCTAGTGATGCAGGATGTAGAGGTCAGTCTCCTAGGGATGGGAAGGTGGAGAGGTGAAAGAGAGGATCTAGGGACAAACAAAATATGGAGGGCAGCTTGTCAGCTAGATGTAGTCCTTCGTCTCCAGTCCTGTCTGGCCACACTGCACGGCTTGCAGGATCTTAGTGCTCCAGCCGGGAACTGAACCCACACCCTGAGTCCTAACCACTGGACCACCAGGGAATGTTCATTCTCAGTTTTGTTCATCAGAAAAACAGGGAAACCACTCTGTCTACTTTGTTGTGAGAATGGAACTGCATTACTCATGTGTGTGTGTGTGTGTGTGTGTATTCACATGATGAATAAGTAGCTAGACATACTGTAGACAGATATGGTCATATTTTTCCAAACATTTTTATCTGTCATCACCTTTTTTATAGCCCACCACCTTTGTTCTCATGTTCAGCATCAGAAGTGGGCTTTATAATTAATAGGGTATATATATATACATATATATATATATATACACATACACACATGTGTATATACTTAATAGAGTATATAAATATATATCTTTTTACTTAATAGGATATATATCTATATGGTGAATATATATATATATATATGGTGGATATATATATCCAAGATGTAATTAAGTGGTCCTGCCTTGCTACCAGGGAGCCTGGGAAATGCAGTATTTCTTCTGGGAAGCCGTGCCCCTGCTGAAGTTCTATTGCTGAAGAAGATGGGCAGAAGAATAGTATATGTATATATAACATACATATACACATATATATGTGTATGTGAGAGTATATACACACTCACACACACACACCTCCATACCTCTCTAACTATAGGACAGGGTTTTGAGGGAGAAATGGCCTTTTATCTGTCATTGCCTTTTTTATAGCCCACCTTTGTTCCCATGTTCAGTGCTAGAATTGGGCTTTATACTTAACAGGGTCTCAAGAAGAGCTGGTAAACAACTTGGAAGTAAGGAATTTACTCTGGTCACTATGATATTTTCTTTCTTGAAAAGTAGCAGCTTCATACTCAAAATTCACAAATTCTTCAGGGCTTTTCAAGACCTTTTACCTGTTCTCTTTTTAAGCCACAGTCATTTGGAGTTTTCCACCTTTTGGAGTTGAACTGAGTCCTTACTAATAAGCATTCCCCGCAGAGGCGTCAGCAAGCACTGAGTTTTTGAGACAGGAGCATGCCCAGAATGTGAGCAGGGTGGAAGGGGGTGAGGGCTTGTAGGATGGAACAGTGGCCACATCACAGAGAACCATACCGGCCTGGCTTTTTCATCTGAAGGAAACAGGAAACCACCGCAGAGTTTTCAGGACGGAGTGACGTGTTCCTTCCCACACTGTGCCATCACTCTTGATCCCACGTGAAGGAAGGGCCAAGGCAGAAACAAAGGACTAACTAGAAAGTGATTAAGCTAGATGAGGTGAACAAAGCCAGGGAGGGAGCCGTGAAGATTCAGTGAAGTGGTCACACCATGGATCTGGTTCAAGGGGAGAGACGGCAGGCTTTTCTGATGAATAAGATGTGGGTCATGAAGGAGGGGGAGAAGCCAGTGGGGCATCCAAAAGCTTTTGGGGTAAACCACTGAAATTGCTGCTAACTGTAAGTGCTGAGAAGAAGCAGGGTTTGGGGAGGCAGAGGCAGGGAAGGAATTAGAATTCTGGTTTAGGACATTGTATTACTCCTCAAGGTTGCCCAATGAGAAACGGAACCAACAGCAAGTAGGTATAGAGGGAGATTTATTTTAAGGAATTGGTGCATGTAATTACAGATGCTGGCAAGTCTGCAGAGCAGGCTGGCAGGAGGGGGAGCCAAAGGAGAGCTGATTTTGCTGCTCAGGTCTGGAGGCCATCTGGGGGCAGAGCCGTCCTTCCTGCAGGAACCTCAGTCTTTTCTCTCAAGGGCCTCAACTGATTGGATGAGGACCACCCACATTGTGAACGGTGATCTGCTTTACTCACAGTCTGCTGATGTACACGCTGATCACATTTTAAAAATGCCTCCACAGTGACATCCAACCTGATGTTTGACCAAATATCGGGGCCAATAGCCCAGCCAAGTTGACGCATAACAATCACAGACATGTTAAGTTGGCAATATCTTTATATTATGTAGTATGTTTATGTTATAAGTGGAGATATTGTTTGAGATAAACATTTGGGATAATCAACATATAGATTTGATTTAAGGAAACAAGACTGAATGATTTAACCAGCTGAGTGCAGGAAGAGAAGAGAAGACATTTGAGGACTGGGCATTCCAACTTTTATGAGTTAGGATACTACTACTCAGACATTAAAAAAAGATAATATCTTGCCATTTATGACAACATGGATGGACCTTGAGGATACTGGACTAAATGAAATAAGTCAAAGAAAGACAAACACCATATAATTTCATGCGTAAGTGGAAAACATACAAAACACTATTGAACAAACAAACAAAACAAAATAAATGAACCAAACAAACACACAGACATAGAGAGCAGAGCAGTGGTTACCTGGAGAAGGCGATGGCACCCACTCCCGTACTCTCGCCTGGAAAATCCCATGGACGGAGGAGCCTGGTAGGCTGTAGTCCACGGGGTCTCGAAGAGTCGGACACGACTGAGTGACTTCATTTTCACTTTTCCTTTCATGCATTGGAGAAGGACATGGCAACCCATTCCAGTGTTCTTGCCTGGAGAACCCCAGGCATGGGGGAGCCTGGTGGGCTGCCGTCTATGGGGTCGCACAGAATCGGACATGACTGAAGCGACTTAGCAGCAGCAGCAGTGGTTACCAGTAAGGGAGAAGGGGAAAGTGGGGAAAGGGGAGCAACTGTATGATGCTAGATTGAAACTAGATTTTTAGTGATGAGCAAGTGTGGGCTTCCCAGGTGACTCAGTGATAAAAAATCCACCTGCCAATGCAGGAGACGTGGGTTCAATCCCTGGGTTGAGAAGGTCCCCCAAAGAAGGAAATGGAAACCCACTCCAGTATTCTTACCTGGGAAATTCCATGGACAGAGGATCCTGGTGGGCTACAATCCACGGGGTTGCAATGAGTCGGACATGACTTAGCAACTAAACATCAACAACAATATATAAAAATATGATGCAGAAATATAATATTGTACACATGAAAGTTATATAATGTTCTAGACCAATGTTACCTACATTTAAAATTTAAAAAAAAAAAAAGAATAAGGACAGATGAAGAGGAAGCACAAAACGGAACTGGAAAGTAGCCAGTGATCCATTAGAGTCACCAGGAAAGCCAGTGAACAAAGTGCTTCCAAGATGAGGAAAAGATCACTGCGTCAAATTCTGCTGATAAAGCAGATGAGACCTAAGAATTTGCTGTTGGATTTGGCAACTTGGAAATTATGAATAACCCCAAGCATGAGTTAAGTTTCAACCAGAGAAGCAAAACTTGTAAGAGATATATATTAAGAGATCTATTACAAAGAACTGGCTTATGCAATTGTAGCGCTTGGCTAGGCAAGTCCAAGTTGCAAGTCGGTTACCAGGTAGGACAAATTGGAATTCTCAGCCATGAGCAGTGGATCCTGGAGAGAAGAATGAACACACCCCTTCCTGAGGCCAGGCAGAACTAGCAAATATCGCAACAATTTCTTGCTTTTTTACTTTAGCTCCTCAATTCCCCTCTCTTTGTTCTATAAAAGAAACTAGCATCCGAACCCAGATATGATGGTTCTCTGGGACAGTGAAAGAGAAAGTGTTAGTTGGTCAGTCATGTCCGACTCTTTGCCACCCTATGGACTGTACCCGACCAGGCTCCTCTGTCTACGAGATTTTCCAGGCAAGAACACTGGAGTGGGTTGCCATTCCCTTCTCCAGGGGAACTCCCCATCCCAAGGATCGAACCTGGGTCTCCCACACTGCAGGCAGATTCTTTGCCATCTGAGCCCCCAGGGAAGCCCTGTGGCACACTAGTCCACCATATTCCAGTCTTGGTTTTCCAAATAAAGTTGCTATTCCTTGTCCCAACAAGTCATCTCTCAGATTTACTGGCTTTTCATGAGAGTTCAAGCTGGGACTTGGCAACAGTTCCAGGGCTTCGGTTTCACCTTTGTGGATGGGGATATAAACGCTAAAAGCAGGGGAATTTATCCCAGCACTTCATCCTTACATTCCTCAGTTTCCTCATAGGAACGACAATTTGATTTGAGATATTCTCCTCTGCAGGTATGTGACCATGTGATTCTTTTTTTTTTTTTTTTCAATTGAACGCTTTACAATACTTTACAATATTGTGGTAGTTTTTGCCATACATTGACATGACTCAGCCACGGGTGTACATGTGTCCCACCTCCCTCCCCACCCCACTCAGAGGTTGTCCCAGAGCACCAGCTTTGGGTGCCCTGCTTCATGCATTGAATTTGCACTGGTCATCTGTCTCACACATGGCAATATACATGATTCAGTGCTATTCTCTCATGGCCCTGTGATTCTAAATCAGCCTTTAAAACAGTTCCCTAACTTTCATTTGGCATAAACACTTGGTTCTCAGAATATTCACTTTTCAAAACTCCTTGGCCTTTGTCAAAATCACATTTAACCCCTTCTTGGCCTCGTCCTAGGACAAGCCTGACAGAACAAACCTACTGCATTTCATCTACCCCAGACTCCTCTAAGGAAAGAGAGAGCAGCCTTAGATAGAAAAGACACTTGCTTTCCCCTGCGCTCATGTAGCTATATAAGATTTTATATCCTATTTCATTCACATCTTAGGAATCTCTGTTCAGGAAATTAAAAGCCCCTCACTGCCCTCTCCCCATCCCCTAATCACCTCTATGCCTTGTGTCAGAGGAAGTCATCTCTCCAAGACTGAGCCTACCATAGCACACAAGCTGAAACGCTGATCCTCTCTCTAACCATCCAGCTTCATCCACGCCTGCAGCATCAGATCACCTGGATACCCGGTAGAAAGGCAAATTCTCTTGCTGCCGCCCAGACCGACTGCATGGGAATTTCTGCCCCTTTGCCCAGGCGATCCTGATGCACGCTCGAGAACCCGAGTGTCGAGAATCACAGCTTCAGACCCAACAGACTTTAGCCATAGGGAAAACCCTCCAGTTCTAGTAACTTTTCAGACTCATAACCCTCAGCCCTGATGCTATTCCTTCTGTGTAGAAAATCTCCCCTCACAGTGCCTGCTGCTCATTTCCTTTACACCCTTGCTAGCCATCACCTCCCCTGGGCTGAGAGACACACATACCCTCAGCTTGCAAAGAAAACTGCACTTCAAAGATGTAATACAAAAATACAAAATGCACTACTTACACTGAATACAAACTGTTAGATAGTTTATCTTGATTAGTTACTGACTAAATGTTAAAACATTTGTATGTTGAATATACTAGGTTTAATAAAATATATTATTAAAATTAATTTGACCCACTTCTTTTACTTTTTAAAATGTGTACCAAACTCATTAAAACAGAGAGTAAAGTGGTGTTACCAGAGGCTGGGGGATAGGAAAGTTATTTTTTAAGGGTACAGACTTATAATTGTTAGGTAAATAAATCTTGGAGAGCTAATGGAATATACAGTAAACATAGACAACAAAGGGCTTCCTTGGTGGCTCAGTGGTAAAGAATCTGTCTGACAACACAGGAGACGTGGGTTGGTTCCCTGGGTCGGGAAGATCCCCTGGAGAAGGAAATGGCAACCCACTTCAGTATTCTTGCCTGGGAAATCCCATGGACAGAAGAATCTGGTGGGCTACAGTCCACGGGGTCACAACAGAGTCGGACATGACTAAGTGACTAAACAACACCAACAACAGAATATAATATTGTACTATAATCATCAAATGCAAAGAAAAATCTTATCTATTCCTACCCCCTCCCAAAAAATAATTATGTGACACGATAGAGGTAACTATCAATACAATAGTAATTACATTACAATATATAAATTATGAAGCTAACTTGCTGTAACTCTTAAATTTGTACCATGTCAAAAACATTTAAATAAAAATAAATAAAATGTGGCTATCAGGATATTTAAAATTACTGTTGTGATGTGCCTTATATTCCTATCAGACAGCGCTGCAGTTGAGATTTCTACAATGATCTCAGGCCGTTATTGCGACTCTCAAAGCATGTTCCCCTTTGACCAGAAGCACCCACACGACTCGGGGCAGGTCAGATATATAATTACTCTGCTGCTTCCCAAGCCTACAGACGCAGCACCTCTGGTCAGGGCCCTTTCTCTCAGGGTATCTGAATTCTGTGATTGTCCTGTTCAGATACAGAGCTAGAAGCAGACTTCACTGGTGCTTCTAAAGCCAAAGGAATAGGAATAAAATTACTGGAACCAGTAAAATCAATGTCTGCACAGGGTTAGGTTTACTACATTGTTAAGCAATTCAAAATACAGGTTTTCACTTTGAAAATATTGAAAATAGATATGAATATTGAAGCAAAATCAAGCCACTGTGCCATAGAAGTGGACTGTTTGTGGCAGGCGGGAAAAGGAGTGAGATAAACGGGCGTTCTGCCATTTTGAGTTAAAATGAAATTGAGGGACTTGGCCTTATAAGGGAGCATCCATTGAGTATGACTCTAAACAGGTGATTCTAAAACCACACTACTTCCTTTGTGGTAGACATTTTTAACTCCATTTCACAAGTGAAGCAATTGAGGCACAGTAAGATTAATTAGCTGTCTCAAGGCCACACCTGCCGGAGATAGAGTGAATCAGGACACAGAGCCCCGGGGCCTTAAACCATTTACTTACTGTCTTGCACAGAGCTCAGACCTACCTTAGCTAGTCTGTTAAACGGGTATTTCCATGATATTATTCCTGGCTGCTGTTCAGATCATCTGGGGACACTTAAAACCACATTCCTGCCTGGACTCTACCACCTGGAAACTCTAAATTCACTGGTCTGTAGTGGGTGCTTTAAGAGCTCTGCAGGACACCATTTGACAGATGATGGCAATCCGGCTGGGAGACACAAGGTGGAAGGTGTTGGCTAAACTGAGGTGCTTTAAGTTAGGCTTCTCCACCTGAGATGTGTGTAAGTTCCCTGGAACACCCCTTTCAATGCAGCTTCTGATACAGGAGGCCTGGGTGGGGCCTGAAATACTGCAGTAGCAAGGGTGATACTGCAGAGTGGAGGTAATACTACTGGCCTGAGGACCTCACTTTAGTCCCAGGCAGTGCACTGTCTAGTCACCCTGGCCCTTGTGAGGCATTCCTGGCTCCCTAGAGCGTGTCTACTCCCCCAGCAGACACTGGAGGAGCAGGTGGGTATTTTGCCCAGCTGCACACCAAGGTTGGAGATTCCTTGAGCCCCCAGGCCTGATCCCTTTACGCCTTTCCAAGGTCCAGCCTAGGATGAATGCATGCAAGCAGACCTGGAGGAAGTTCAGGAGACTCTGGGAAGCTGAAAAGGAATCCACAGTGATGATCTAGAAACAGGAACCCGGGGAGGGATCCTCCTTCAGTTCAGCGGTCTTCTTGCCTGAGCTCCGGCTCCCCGTGGGTTTCTTACCTCCTTCCCACTCCATTCTGAATTGAGGGCAAGGGACTAGAACAGGGGCCCGCAGCTTTTTGGCGTTGCTGGAGGGTCCAGCCTTCCCACAAGTGAGCACTGAAGTGCTCGTTTTCCCACCCACCTTTCCACCGAATTCCTCATGCTGCTGCCTGACTCTCAAACCCAGTCTCAGGTCTCCCTGCAAGGCTCCCAGAGAAGCGGAGCTTAGACGGCCCGGAACGGAGGCTCCTCCACTCCGGCTACACTGCGGCTTTGACCTGTACCCCCAGCCAGGGCCGTTGCCGGGTACTTGGAGGCCGAGTCCTGTTCTCTGCGGTCTCGCGGACAAGGGTGCTGCCAGCGCGGTGCGGGCGACGCAGAGGTCCCCGGAGAAGGGGCGCCGCCCGGGGCTCCGACGGCCGCCAGCGCTCACCGCCCCGCGGGTCTCGGGATCGGGACCGCGGACCTGTGCGCGAGGCAGAAAACTGGAGGAGAGAGAGCTTCGCGTGTGGGAGGGAGAGTATTTGAGACCTTTCTCTAAGATATGTATCTCACACACACCCACCCCAGGTTCCGGCCCATCAAGTCGGGAAATGAGCCGATCCATCAGCGGGCTCGGAGGGCGCTGGCCCGAGGCGTGTCCCATCTGTGCACCTCCACAAAGTCACCCGGGGTTAAGCGTGCCATGGCGGTACCCGGGCTCCCAGCCTCGGGCTGACAAGGGTTCAGGGGAGGTGCTCTAGGCTTGAGCGGCCGAAGGCCCGTTTGCCTTGGGTTGCGCATCTCCAGAGACCGTGGGCGAGGCAGCGGCTACCAGCTCTGTAAACCCTGATGTTTCGCTGAAAAGGAAAAAAAGGGGAGAGGAGAGAATTAGAAACACAAAGAACATCTTAGGACGGGGGGTTGATCTGGGCCTAGATGGCAAGTGCAGGCGCCACCGAGGCTGCTGGGCCGGGACACAATCCCGGAGACAGATCTAAGGATCTGTCAGACAGAGACCTGGGGAGCCCCAAGCGGGAGGGCTGGGGCGCCCACACGTTTGCTTTTGACTTACAAAGTAACCATGGAGTCGCCATGGAGAAAAATTCGAATGTTAGTGTTATTTTTAGGGCACTATTCGGGATTTAGTGTTATCTGAATTTTGGATTTAATGTCATTTTTATTTTAAATGGAATCTGGGGAGGGTCCCCATGGTGTTGTTCAGGTGTGGGGGCCCCCAGCGTCCGCATCTGGGCTCGTCACCGGAGAGGAGCAGCCGGCAGGTACCCGGCGCCGCGTCTAAAGGAGCCTCAGAGGAGAGGCGGCGCCCGGTTTGTCCCTGGACTTTTCCCCCCAGTTGCGACCTAGGGTGGTGAATACCCTCCCCTCCCGCCCGCCCTCCCCCACCCCAGGCTGGAAAACAAAACCCTAAGCCTAACCTCACTGGCGGGGCCTCCAGCAGCTCCGGGAACGGGTGCGGGAAGGAGGAGACGGATGTTTCGATCCCACTTCTCCTCCAGGCCCCAAACCTCGCTTCGTGCCCAGGGATCCCAGCGAAGGACCCCGGTCCGTTAGTCACCTTCTCGGGTCCCAAGCCGCCACTCCGCCTCAGAGAAGCCGCTTTCCCCTGGGTACCTGCTTCTTGAGCTTTTCCAGCTGCCGAGGCCTCTGTCTCCTCTCAGCAGAATCTCAAAACCCCGCGCACTCCCCAGAACCGGCCAAGGACCGACCGACTCGCGGCGAGGATCGCCCAGCGCCCCTGGCCCCGGGGCGCCGCATCCTCCCGACTTGGCTCTGGAAGCCGGTGCTCTGGGCCCCTCGGGGGCATCGCCCTCCGGTGCGGATGCCATCCTGGAGGATTAGAAAGGGAAAAAATGAGCAAAGAAGAGACGCGAAGCCTCTGAGACCTGGCCTCCTCCCCTCTGTGTAGCATCCCACCCCGCTCCCGAGCCCCCGGTTTTCCACACGAGAGGCGAGCGGCCGCAGAGCGCCGAGGGGTTCGCCGCCCCCCACCCCCGCCCCCTCGGGGTCTGCCTAGGCTCCCCGAGAGGAGACACTCGAGAAGCTGGCGCGGGCGCCGGGGAACCCTCTGCCAGCACCCCCTTCCTCCCTTTCCTACTCCAACTCCCTGGACCCCGGACACAAAAAAGCCCGGAGCTTCGCTCCAGCAGCCGAGGCCCTCATCTGCTCAAGCCCCGCACGCGCGGGGTTGATCCTTCCTCCCCGGCTTCCGAGAGCTCGTGGACCCCACCTTCGTAAGCTTTCTCCCCCACGTCTGCACCAGGAGCTGCTGCGCGAACGTCGGTGCAGTCCCGCCCGGGCGCCCTGCGCCGGCGTCTCCCCCGGGGGAAGGTCTCGGCGGACCCGGGTGCCGGCCGCTGGGCGCCGGGCCGCGCGCGGCCGTCTGGTCGCTCGGGCAAAGTCAGCCAGGTCCGGAGTCCGCGGCCCAGCCCCGCCAAGCCCCGGAACAACCGGGCCCGCGTGCTTCCAGGCCACCCAAAGGTAACGCCGCGGGCCGCAGGCTGAGTCTAAATCCGCGACGGCTTCTTCCCCGTTGGGATAAAAAGCTTTAGTAATGGAGTTCCGCAGCGGGTTTTTGTTTTCCTTTCCAACTAAGGTCGCTTATAACAGTGAGCCATGCAGCCCTGAAAGGATCCTGTTGGAAAGGTGTGTTGGAGACAGACAGATGAAGCCATCCCTTCCAGAAAGTGGTGTTAGTGGAGGAATCTAGGCAAAGCTAACATTTTGCTGCCGAGATTCCCTTGCCAGTCGCCTTCCAATACACTGAAGACTCTTTCCTCTTTCCCTTTGCTGGCTACCAGAACATCTTGCACGGTTTCAAACCAACAGCCATAGAGACATCCTAAACTTACAGCCTCAGGACTCCTTGGGTACTCTGGGCTCCAGCTCTGAATCAGCAAAGCTTCCTTCCAAGTTCAGCTCTCCCCTTCTTCCACAAGGGCAGTTAATATAAATTTTCCTTCGCTCCAACACATCTTCAAGTGAATCTCAGATAAGTTCAAATAGAGAATTTAAGGAGTAGTTAAGTGGGAATAAGAAACCCCTGTGATACATCATAAACTAGATTTTAAAGAATTGCATTATCTCAGAATTCAAACTACTGTAAACGAGCCACAGCTTGTCTAACCTTAAGCCTACTGGGATAGCCATCAATATTTCTTGGAGAAAAAACTTCTGAAAGGATTTTTAACTACTCAGTTGATTCTTGTCTTTCACAGAGAAATCCCAGGCCCCTCTGCCAGCAAAGCAGAGAGGACTGATTGTACTCAGTTGCCTAATACATTGAAGCTAGTGGTGGCTTCATAAACAGTTTTAAAAAACAGTTAAGTAATTACTGGCTCAAAAGTTAAAAATCATTTCTTTGCTCTTGAACACTGAACATTTCAGGAATAGTTACCTGGCCTCACCATCTGCTTATTCAGGGTTGTTTTTTTTTTTTAAAGAGAGACTTTGGTGGCCTTCATTCTCTCATGTGTGAAGGCATTTATTTTAAATGAACTCATAAAAGGACATTTTCTAAGAACATTCCCAATGAAAAGGCTATTATTCTGCTGCCTTGTCTTCTCCACCAGTTATCCTCATTGCAGAAATAGCTTTGTTTCTTTAAAGTAGCTGCAGGAGAGACCAATGACAGAAAGAATGAGGGAAATTTCACCAAGATCATGCAAGCTGAGTGCATCCGAGGGCTAAATTTAATTTTCTGATTCTTTCCACATATTCTAGGCTTTGCCAATTTATGCACAAAATATTCTTATGTACACTTATTTTTCGCTTCCTATCCCCAAAGGGTTGTTATCCTAGAGAGGGTCTCAAAGGTTTTCTAAGGCAGTGATTAAATTAAATGAAATAGTTGTTCAGTGATAAGTTGAACACCAAAAAGGTTTTGGTAACTAGTAATTTTGGCCTAACAGCTGTGTGCATCTTGTCCAGTTTAGTTAAATTACCCCTGCTTCTGTTATCCATGTGTGCTTCCTTATCTGCGTGTGTGTGTGTGTGTGTGTGGTGCGAGGAGAGCATTGGTGGTGGTGGGAACTGCAGAGCCAGAGTACACTTTCACATCTCACTATGGAGTAGACGGAAACATCCATAAGCCAAAGATGCAACAGAGCTTTAGCTTTCCTCTTTGATTCTACAAATACAAGTCAATTGCTTGTGCAACCAAGTACAAAGAGATACACCTAATAATTTGAATATTTAATTTTATTTAGAATGTTTTGCATACTCCAGTCTTTTGCATATGGGTAAATTATCAAATAAAGAAGTTAAATAAGGGTTATGCATCAATGCTCTAAAGCATTGTGGATTGGGGGCCTAATTTCTTCTTTATTGCAAATGATAAACATGGAATACATCTCTGCACTGACTCTCATGCTTAACATATTTTCTTGCCATCTGCATTGCCCCTCTTTATCTTTTACCTTAGATCAATTTATCCACTTCCTTAAGATCTGCCTTCCACAAGAGGCCTGCTTTGGTAGAACTGACCACCCTGAGATGGCTGTCTTACTTTTTCTTTCCTTAAACATCTATGCACACATCGTGCTGGGCAACCATGTATCTTCATGTTTCTTATATTCTTCCATCAAAACTAAAAGTTCCATACATGCAGAGGTCTTTTCTTCCACATCTATGAAATAGTAGTCTCTCAATGACATGCATGAGATTCACAAAGACTGAGTCCATAAGTAAATAGGCGCCCTGAAGACACTCCTCTGGAGGCCTTGGAGGATCTAGGAGAGGTTCCGTAGTCGATGCATCTGGGGGATGTGTGCTGACTGCCAGCAGCGCTGATGGAAGCGGACAGCTGGCATCCACCTGAGTGTGCACGTTTATGCCAGCCTCATCTCCTCTCCCATTCAAGAAAAGAAGAGTGGACTGGATTCTGAAAATCTTTGTTACTGTCTTAAAATATGACTTAAATAGTAAGTATTTCTTCTTTATTACCTCTTTGCTGGTTTTAAAGAACTAGAGATTTTGAGGATCATTAGAAAGTAATTAATGTTGGTGAAAGTTGTAGGTATAATGATCCAACTCCTATTGCAACATAGGACGCACTACAGGTAGATGGATAAGTTAGTGGCATTTGTAAAGCTGTGTTTAAGATTAAACACCTAAAGGGATTTTATTTTTTAACTTTTTATCTTGTATTGGGATGTAGCCAATTAACAATGCTGTGATAGTTTCAGGCACACAGCAAAGGGACTCAGCCATGCATATAATAGTATTCCTTCTCCCCTAAACTCCCCTCCCATCCAGGCTGCCGCAGAACGTTGAGCAGAGTTCCATGTGCTATAGAGTAAGTCCTTGTTGCTCATCCATTTTAAACATAGCGCTGTGTACATGTTCGTTCCAAACTCCCCAACTATAAAAGAATTTTACATGAATTAGGTTTTGAAAATGATTCTTCCAAGAAAAGGGATTAAAATTGCTTCCTGTTTTCTTTTAACTCATTCAAGTACTGGTGAACAAAGAGATCATTTATGTCAGGTATGGAAAGAAAACATTTTCCAAAGTGACTGCCATGTGACTTGTAGATCAGTTACAGCAACTTAAGATTAATGACCAGTGCTACTTCCCATCTAAGATTGTGTTATTAAAGCAGATACTCATCAATTAATTCAATTGCTCTTTTAACAACTTGTAACTGGAAATATCTGCAATAATGTGCACGAGAGAAAGGATTCTAACTTTTACAGATATCTCTTATACATGTATAATGGTATTTGTTTATCTTTGGGTTTCCAAAGCATCAAGTATGGTGCAAGTAGTGGTACTCAGTTAATGCTTATAATCTAAATTAATTTGTCTTTTGTTTTGAATGCTTTTATAATCAATGTTCACTTGGCCTAAATAGACAACCCCTGAGCTATTATCCTAATTTTTTAGATAAGCAACACTAAAATCTCTATAAGGTGATAAAAAATAAATATTGACTCCTGAGTGACTGAAATCTCTTTCTTTCCTTATTTCAGCACTGGAAGGAGAGAGGGAAAGAGAATATATAAATGCTTCATTATGTAAGAGTCTCATTGCTTTCTAATTTTTGCAGTACTGAAGGAAAAGGTGTTTACTGACAGTTACTAATGTGATAAATCATTAGGTATATATATTACAACTTCCACTCTCAACTGATAATAATTGACTTTGTATCAATCACAATTTTGCCTCAGTGATATATATATGCACTTATGTAAAGTTCTTGAGAAATATTTGGATGAAATATCAACATACAGAGATAAAGATGTAAAATATAGTATAAACTTAAACATTACTTCATAATTTGAATTGCTCTTGATCTAATTATTGATATAAGAATAGGTTTGAAACAATAATCGTGTAGACAGTTTGTAGCAAGCATAATGTCAGAATATTATTATATGTAAAACACCAATCTGTACCTTTCAGGATTATGAGTTAAAGATCTTAGGTTTTAGCTTGTTATTTGGTCATTGAAGAAAGATTTTTTTAATGGAAATCAACATATTGTATACTTTGGAGTCAAAGTATCATATAAGGAAAAATGAAAATGATCCCTGTGATGTTAAATCATGTGCTTTTCTATTTTAATTTTACTGACCATATGATACTGAAGAAGGTCATTTAATTTCTCTGAGTCTCAATTTTGGGGTATGTACAATCATAATAAGGTGCATCTTCCCTTGGCTACCTTCTAAGGTTGTAGGGAGGATCAAATTTGGCAATGCACATGAAAACACTTTGTGACATGCTCCCTATTAAGACATTGCTATTTTGCTTATTATTTATATAATGAAATACCATTTAAGAAATACAATATTTGGACATCACTACAATTAAGACAGTGTATCTATTGCTGAAAGAGCTGATTCTGATTTATAGAGCAAAAATTTAAAATTAAGCAAGCTACTGAAAATGTAAATATAGGAATTAACTCAGTAGTATTTGTTTTTCTGTCCCACTAAAGGCTGGAGAGTAATATCTGTGTGTGTGTGTTTATGTAACTGTGATTGTCCTAAAAGAACCTAAATAACCCTCACAAACTTCGAGTTCACTTACATTCCTCTTGGCACAGTAGCCACAATATAATGAGCAAGGATGGCTGACCCCAGCGTTCAAAAGTCTTCATACAATCAGAGGACAGAACTCACAGAAAATAAGCCGGAATAGATATACTGCACTGACTGACGATCTCCTTTGAGGAGGCGTTAATTTAACTTTAAACCCTGATCTCATTGAAAGCAGGGGAGAAAGGGGATGTCTCCAAAATGCAGGCGCTGTTGCCATAGCATTTTTCTTCTCTCTTCCTGCCTACTCCTCCTCCCCCAAAGCAGCAACAAATGGTGCTCTCCCGCTTTCTTTCAGGAACCGGATGCATTTTCAGAAGCCAGGACTCCAGTGGTGTGATGTCTTCACCACCTAATCACTGGTAGGGATATTGAAGAAGTCTGAGGTGCTATTAAGTTTCTCAGGACAGAATCATCTTTGCCGATGCAACTGCAGCACAGGAAACAGACTCAGGGAAAATCCGAGCCCTCCCAAGTCTCACTGGACCTCTGCACGAACCCAGCCACCGTCAGTCACTTCTGCAACACAGCCGAATTCTTTCAGCACTCGCAGACGCGGACGGCTCCCTCGCCGCGCGATCCTCCCCTCCGCAGTGAGCGGACTCGCACCAGCCCGCTCGGGTACCGTCCGCGCCGCGGCCGCCCGCGCGCCGAGCTCTCGCCCGCCTCCTGCCCGCTCTCGCGGCCCCCGCCCCCTCGCTCGCCCGGCTCCCTCCGGCCGCCACTTGGAGGGATTCCCTCTCGGGCGGCCTCTGCAGCAGCACCCGCTGGCCTTATTCGCGGCCCCGGGAGCATGGATCTCCGCAGAAGAGCCCTTCTCGGCGTGAATGGACTTCGAGTTCTCCTGATGCTTTTCCGTGAGTAGCGTTTTGGGGACGGTCAGAGCAGGGCGCACTCTTTGCAGAGAACGAAACGGGCACCGCAGGGCAGGTAGCTTAAGGTCAAAAAGTGGACCTCACGTTTTGCGGGTCGGTTCTCTTTGGGGGAGCGGGGGGTTGCGGAGGGCCTCCCCCCTCGGTAGCAGGGAATTCCCCAGAGAGCCACAAACCAGTATGGTAACCCCAGACACGGTGCTCACACGGGCCTGCTTGGTGGCTTAGAGCATTGGCGAGACACCTTTGTGATGGGGAATACATGTAAATCCATGGCTGATTCATGTCAATGTATGGCAAAAACCACTACAATATTGTAAAGTAATTAGCCTCCAACTAATAAAAATAAATGGAAAAAAATTTTTTTAGCAACAACAACAACAACAAAAAAGCCTAAAATGAAGGAAAAAAGGCCATCGGATTACAAGTCATTAAGGCTTTAAATGTTTTCTAATTTAATTTTATTATAAGTTAGCAGCAGTCGAATTTGTTGCCGCTGGGGCAGAGAAACGGCCCGCAGAGCGCGTGGTAGCCGGCGAGGAACTTTGTCACCCCGAAGCCTGCGGACTGTGATGTCTCTCCACCTTGAGCCCCAGACGCGTGGGCTCGCTGAGCCCCGAACAGATAGGATTTGTTTTTTTCCGCAGATACAGTGGCTCGAATCACGGCAGAACAAGAAGTGGAAAATCTCTCAGGCCTTTCCACTAACCCTGAAAAAGATATATTTGTGGTGCGGGAAAATGGGACGACGTGTCTCATGGCAGAGTTTGCAGCCAAATTTATTGTCCCTTATGATGTGTGGGCCAGCAATTACGTGGATGTAAGGCACTTTTTCCCTCCCGGCTTGTTCCTAGGGCTCCAGGGGCGAAGGGCACCCTCCCTCAAGACCCCGTGAAGACCTGGGTCGCCCGCCTATTCCCCCCTAAGCCCTGCAGGCTGCTCCTGAATGCTGCATGGGGGTTCCGGCTTGTAACGCCTTCTGCTCGCCCCGCCTGCTTGGAAAGTAACCCCCCCTCTCTCTGCTCCCCTAACGGCCGGCCGGGTCTGCACGCAGAGCATCTAACCGCATGTTCCCGGACCTGAGAGCGCGCGCGAAGGAGCGCCCAGGCGCGCCAGACCCGGAGTCTGAACCCGCCGCCCTTTACAGCCCCCACGGGGGCCCGCGCGCTGAGGGGTGCGGGGCGTCTGTGTTCCCAGCTGATCACGGAGCAAGCGGATATCTCATTGACCCGGGGAGCCGAGGTGAAGGGCCACTGTGGCCACGACGAGTCGGAGCTGCAGGTGTTCTGGGTGGATCGCGCGTACGCACTCAAAATGCTGTTTGTAAAGGTAACTGCTAGCGAGGCTGGCGGCGCCCATGCAGACTCCGGGTGCGGGTGGGTGGGGGCCCTCTCTGCGCGGGCGGCTCATGAGCACCTCTTCCGCTCGGCAGGAAAGTCACAACACGTCCAAGGGACCCGAGGCAACGTGGAAGCTGAGCAAAGTCCAGTTTGTCTACGACTCCTCAGAGAAGACCCACTTTAAAGACGCGGTCAGTGGTGAGTAGAGGTCAGCAGGTCTGGAGAGGGACCCTGGGGAAAAGCAGACGCTGCTGGGATCACAGGTGTATAAGCGGAATGCCTTAGGGTTTTGGAAACTCCCCGGGCTGGCTCTCTGGGATGGAGGAAGAGAGCGCGTCTGGGTCCTCTGGCCTTAAGGCCTTGGAGACGTGCAGCAAACTCAGGGCCTGAAGGCCTTCGCCATAGCCTGACCGGGATGAGACTTCTCCTGAGGGCCTGTCTGCCCGTGGCTGCCTCAGGATGGTTTTCTCAAGATTTGTCCTTTAGAGGAATGCGGAGAAGGACAAAGGCTGTATTTTTATTTCCTTCTGCACCCCGGTTTTTTCTTCTTATGCGCTAAAATTCCAAGGGGGCAGTATGACTTTCATTTTGGGTCAGAATTTGATGACCTTTCAGATCTTTTGGCTCATGGCTCAGGCCTCACCACATCTTCAGTCGACTGCAGACACCCCAGAGTGGATTCTGAACTGTGTCCTAAATTTATTACTTTTTTCATGCCCATCACTCCATCAGCTCACCCAGATCCTCCAAAAATATCTTGGCAAGGAACATCCAAGCTCCAAATAATAATGTTGGCATCTTCAGGCACTGTTCAAGACCACATTTAAACTTATATATTTATTTTGTAGACTGTCTGATCTACTAATAATGAAGCCATCCATCACCTGGGCACCTGAGTTAGGACAAGATTTTTATTGAACATATACAAAGATATATATGTCATCTCTTCCATTTCACCCCTTATCATCCAGCAAAAAGGGAAATTTCGTCTCTTTATCAAAGTTTATATTCAAATATTTCCCACAGTTTAATTAGACTGAAAAAAGGAAAATTTTAATCCTGGGAAGGAGAAGAGAGAGGGTGGCAGGCTTCCAGAAATTAGGTGTCTGTACAGGGTTATCAGCCCAGAGCACTAGCAGCCGCTGTGCTTTGCTGAGAAAGATATTTTATTTTTTGCAGAGCAGTGTGAGATGTAGAAAACCAAGTCACTGTTCTTTGCCTATTTTTGGAATCTCTGTTAGATCTTATATAGTAAAAAGGATTGGAGGTTTAGGTATCACTCTCTGCTTCCAAAACGAATTTCCAGATTACTGTTTAAGGAGCCCATGCTCATGAAAGGACAGAGGCATTCACATTTGCAGAGCCTTAGGCAGACAGAGTAACAGGGCATGCCAGCGAGTGGGCTAAGAGGCAAGAGCCAGCTGTCTGGATCACCATGAAGAGGGTTCTGCTAGCCACAGGAGCCTGACCATTGCTTTGGACCCTTCCTGCAGCTGGGAAGCACACAGCCAACTCGCATCACCTCTCTGCCTTGGTCACCCCAGCCGGGAAGTCCTATGAATGTCAAGCTCAGCAGACCATCTCACTAGCCTCCAGCGACCCACAGAAGACAGTCACCATGATCCTGTCCGCGGTCCACATCCAGCCCTTTGACATCGTCTCTGACTTTGTCTTCAGTGAAGGTAGGTGGGTGGGGAGTCCGGAGGAAGGAAAGAAGCCGAGGTTGACTCAGGCTGGAGACAGAAGGTGACCTGCAGGGCGCCAGGCTGTTTCACTTGGACTGTCTCAGGGTAGCATGGCCCTGCCTCCCTCTGCGACGCGTCTTAAAGACTAAAGGAAGCCAACTGAAAAAATGGCTCTTCCTGCCCTTTCTCCTTCATGTCCTTCTTTTCCTCTCTCCTTCTCCCTCTGTTCCTTTTTCCTTCCTCCCAATTTCCCTTATTTTTTCCATTGTTTTCTTTTTCCCCTCCTTTGGCAAAAGAGGAGACTGGATAGGAAGACAGTCAGCTGGAAAAAAGCCTACAATTTTGATGCAAGTTTCCCAAGGAAAAGGCAGCTGAAAATTCCAAGCAGTTATCTAGAGAGCCGTGGATTGGAGAAAGGTCTTTGCTTATATGGGTTTCAGTATCTTCATGGTCTCTAGACACATACAGCCCTAGGTTCTACCACTGTAAATCTAAGTTTTGTGTGATCAAAATGCGATAGGGGTATGTGTGTGTGTGTGTGTGTGTGTGTGTGTGTGTGTGTGTGACAGAGAGAGAGAGAGAGGCTCATGAAGATGTGCCTCTGTCCAGCGTTCATATTTATGGGGAGGGACACCAGAGAGGCCCCAAGGAGGGAAGGGTCCGTGATCTGCTCCCTCTGAGGAGTGCAAAAAGCTGTCTCTCAGTCTGTTCCAGCCCTTGAAAGGGGATCAGGCAGGACCTAGCAGAGGCATGTGGAATATCCACATTCTCTTGGTTTTCTGCATTCCAGCAGAGGTAGGGGAGCTCACATTCTGCAATTTGTCCAAACCTAGCAACAATTTACACTGGACAAGCATAGGGAAAGCAAACTCGTCTAGTCATTTGTTTTCTCTCTCTGTGTTGTTTAGAAGGGGCTTCCCAGGTCGGTCAGGGTAAAGAATCCACCTGCCAATGCAGGAGACGGTTGGGAAGATGCCCTGAAGAAGGAAATGGCAACCTCTACCAGTGTTGCCTGGGAAATTCCATGGACAGAGGAGCCTGGTGGGTGATAGTCCATGGGGTCACAAAGGAGTTGGACATGACTGAGTGACTAAGCAACAACAATTGTCTAGAGGAGGTTTCTAGAGACAGTTTGATATTCTCATTTATTCTTTGTGGTTAAAAAATGAGATTTTGGTTGCTCTATGGATGCTCACCTTTGGGCTGGGGATCCCCAGGTGAATGCCACCATTTAAATGTGTGTGTAGAATATTAGGGAATCCTGCTCTGGTCACATGCAAATCATTAAACAATTCCCAAGGTATCCAGCTTTCATCAACTACCCCTCTCAAAGTACACAGAAGATTATTCACACACAAGTACACGCAAGTTCACTCAAAGTTCACACAAGTTCACTCAAAGTACACACAAGATTATTCAGAAGGCCTTTGGGAATTCCTAAGTTAAACTCTCCTTGAGGGAAAGGCCTACTTTTTTCTCGTCTTCATATTTTTTAGCACCTAATACAGTGCTTGGCACATTGCAGCTGCCCTGTGAACTTTGGCTGAATTGACATTCTGAAGCTGTGGGCTCGGTTAATGTGTGCATGCGCTGTGCTTAGTCGCTCAGTCCTGGCTGACTCTCTGCGACCCCACGGACTGTAGCCCGCCAGGCTCCTCTGTCCATGGGATTCTCCAGGCAAGAATACTGGAGTGGGTTGCCATGCCCTCCTCCAGGGGAGCTTTCCAACCCAGGGATTGAACCTGCGTCGCTAATGTCTCCTGCTTTGGCAGGCAGGTTCTTTAACACCAGTGCCACCTGGGAAGCCCCAGGCTCAACTAATAGAGAGCTGCAAATGCTTCAGTGCTAAGCAAATCAGAATTTAATAGATTTAGAACAGCAGTGCTGCACTCACCTGTTATGAGGAGGTGATTCCACATTGTTATGGGCTGTTATGGGCTATTCCATCTGAATGTGTTTCCTACAAAATTGAAACTAAACGTCAAGATGTTAACACTCAAAAATACTGTTGGTTGTGAAGGTATTTATAAAACGGAAATGTCTTTCTTAAACTCAAAATATTAAATATAATTAAAAGTAATTGGACTTAATTAGTGACCAGAAATTCACTTTGAAAGTTTTGGATCATGGAGTCCCCAGAGTCCGTCCAGTAGACGCTCTTGAGTTTACATGGGTACTTTCAGTAGTCTCTAATTACTCTTTGTGTTTCCCTGGTCTGCTCTTCTTAGGCACTTCTTCACTTTTTTGTACTACTGGTGCTATAATTGCTGCTTTTACTATTTCCTTACATCTCACCCCAACCCACTATGGATTATTTCTAAATTGTTGCTTATAGTCATTTATGAATGGAGAAATCAAATCTCACGGATGTTAAAGTTGCGTACGAAATAAGAGTAAATGGGTACCAAATAAGGATTGGGGCCACTTTCCTAAAAATCAGTGATTATTTTAGCATAGACTTAATGAACTCTTTGTACAAAAAGCAATTTTAGTCCAGTTCCAGGGTCTAAACGGATTGTCTTAGAGAGTTTGTAAGACGTGTAACTTCCTAAATGCAGATGTATTCAGCACAGGAAAATTAGACTTGTCTCACCAAGGCTTTTCTGGATAATAATAAGGATGTTGCCTCCTGTATGGTGCCCTGGGGCTCACGCCTTGAGGTTCCTGGGAGGAGGCAGGCCGCGTTCAGAGTCACTCAGTGGACTGGTGTGCTTTTGTGTGGCCGGGCTTCTTTTGTTGCCAGCTCCTCGCGTCTGTGCCTCTCAGCACCTGCCCCCAGCATGTTTTGTAAGAGGTCATTTCACTTGTTTTAGTGGAATCTGAAAGATTGCTTTTGGAGTGCCTTTTCAGAACCTGGCACTTGGCCCCCACTTCCCAGAATAGAAAGAGGCCCTGGCTGTCTGGGCGATGCCTTGCCGGCGTGAGTGGGGGCTGCCCGCGTTGGAGTCGGGTGGTGGTGTCTGGTCACGACCCCGGCAGAGCTGTGTATATGGCTTCTGGCACGTTCACGCAGGATCCGCCGCATGAGGGCGTCAGGTGAGCTAGTCTCCCAGCTGCCTGCATCACAGGTCCTGAGAAATGCGAGGGTGGACACGCACGCCGCACTCACAGAGCCGCTCAAGTGGGGCTGACATCTTGATCACACAGACCCCTTTAGGGCCTTGAACTTGGCTGCTGTCCTGATCCCGGATGAACAGCCGTCTGCACCCTGCGCAGCTCTGGCGATCTTTTATCCGCGGTCTGGAGGCGGGGCCCACGATGCCCCGGTGACGCTGGTCCATAGAAAACTGTAGGCACCGGGGGCGGGGGGGGGGGGGGGCGGGGTGCGGTGCTGGGGGACTGAGAGATTTCCAGCCGATTAAGGAAAATGATGTGACAATGAGAGGCAGTGATGCGCAAGCTTCCTGGGGGGCACTTGGGCACGGTTGTGTGGGGACCTTCCAGAAGAAGGTCTCTGGGGGCCGCTATCCTGGGGATGGGGAGCGGGGTGTGAGGGGTCTTATGTCTGGGTGATGTCCCCTGACAGCATGGGGAAGGGTCCTGGGGCCCAGAGCTCTGCGGGCCGCAGAGCTCAGGGCTTCTCTCTCTTCAGAGGGGAACAGCTGCTGGGTGGGGTTTGTGTCCAAAGTGGGTAGGCCCTAAATGACCAGATCTTCAGGCCATTTTTTAGATGTTTACATGTTTAGTTGTTTAGATGGTTTGTTTAGATGGTTTTTTAAATAAGTGAATGTGTCAAAATTTGAGTTTGGCACAGGCGGGTTTTTGAGTTAATTGATCTCAGCCTGCAGTGCAAACATAAACCACCAAGGGGCCAATCTGTATAGGCTGGCTTCTTTCTATAAAAGATACAGTTGGTGTGGTGACGCTCAGTCTGCAGTTCAGGGCAGCTCGCCGGTCCCTGCTGTGTGGGGTCCCTTGTCTTTCCCTAGCACGTTCCTGGTGGTGGGGCCCTTTGAGGTTCTGGAGACTTCTGTGATGGGGGTGGTGCCTCCCCGGGAGGGAACAGAGCAGACTATTTCAGTGGCTTGAGTTAAAGGCAGCTCTCATGCGTAATGACAGAAGAAATGCAATGGAACACGAAGGTGCCTCTGTGTCCCTTTGTGAAATGTTCAGGTTTAATGGGCATTTAAGTCACCACATATACACTGCTAAGTCGTGTCTGACTCTTTGCGACCCCATGGAGGTAGCCAACTAGGCTCCTCTGTCCATGGCATTTCTCAGGCAAGAATACTGGAGCGGGTTGCCATTTCGGGAGCCTTCTTAATTCTCCAGGGGAGACACAGACAGAGAGACCTGTGAAGGGGGTGCTGAGACCCCCGTTTGAGTGGACAAACAGGCTGAGGGAGGTGACGGGACCAGCCAGGGCTGTGCTCCGGCGGCTGCCAGCAGTGTGACCGGAGCCTGTCTTTGGGTCTCAGAGCCTGTACTCTTCGCATCTTCAAGTTTCTCAGCTGCTCCCGCTGGGAAACACGAGAAAGCAGGGGCCACCTTCAGAAAGGTGGTCGGTGCCCTGAATTCCTGAGCTCTTCATCATTGTTGCTGACAGTGGGATTGGGAGATACCACTTGATCTGCACTTTACCCAGAACTCTGAGAAAAACAATCTGTATTCTATTGAAAATGAATGCACACCATCCCCAGCAGAGTGCCCCGAGGCTGGCTGCCGTGCTGCAAACCAGGGAACGGTGTGCTGATGCCGATCCAGAGCATTGCATACTCCTGTGGTTTACCTGGAACCTCCCAGCCAGGAAACATACCACCTGGGTAACTCATCCTTCTCAGGGCCTCCTGAGGAAGCATCCAGAGAGAGACAGTCTTGTTATTAACACTGCAGAGAGATGTGTCCAGGGCTGGAACACAGAGACCCAGGGCAGGGCCATGTCACCAGCCAGTCACAGAAAACTGCGTTCTTGCTACTGTCCTGAAGCCTAGCGTTTTAGGTGGGGTTCCCCAAGAAACAATCCTCCGTAAGGATGTAAGGGCAGGTAGCTTATTTAGGTGTTTCTAAAAGCACTGCTCGGGGAGTGGGAAAGTGAGGTGGGAAGGCTAGCAGGTAGTACAGATGCGTAAGTGAGCAGATACCCAGGTGGGCACTGGGGCTCACCCTGATGGAGACTCTGGGGAAGAGTGTGAGTTACCCCGCCATCGGCCATCCACCTCTGATGGTTCTCTGGGCTGTCTAAGCTGCCCTGGAGTTAAAGCCCATGGGAATGGGTGGGAATGGTGACTGCCAGGGGCCTAAGGCCCTGTCGGTGTGTGCTGCGCCCCGTTCCGGGGTGTAGGCACCCTCCCCGTCCGGTGGAGCTCACAGGAAGTGGGAAGGAGTTTATGGGCACTTCCCATGCACACTGTACCTGGTAGATCAGCTTCCATCAGTTACCGCTATTCTTATTTACTGTTGTGCTTACATCTTGCTGAGAGTCTCTGCTTATCTCCAACCAAAGATCTCCAAAGCCCACTCATCTTAGCACTTTCTCAGTACACAAAACACATTTTGCTGAAGTTACAGGAGTCTCGAGCCAGCCCAGAGAAAATATGAAAAGAGGAGCAAGCCCGTTCCTCTCGCTGCCCCATCAGACGGCAGGGCACGCATAGCTGGCATCGCTGCCTGCTTTCTGCAGCCGGAGGGCCCGGCGGCACCAGCAGAGCTAAGCAGTCGGCTTGCCCAGCTCCATGCTGCCCGTTTGGAGACAGTGAAGAGTCCTTACACATTTGCTCATCTCAGGGAGTAAGGACAGCTTTCAAATGCTCTGGTCATCAGACAAAACAGAATAAATCTCACATCTGGAAGAACGCCCTAAGATGCATCAGGATTGCAATGGTGGCACCAAGGTTGCGGTTGAGGGCACCTGAGGGCACTGGCGGCCGCCGGTGACACCTCTTCTGTCTGATCTGACTACTTGTAGTTCTTTCTGATGACTGCTCTGGTGGTTGCTTTTTTTTTCCAGTCATAGACCATCCACCCTGGGCCTCTGTTTTGTTTTCTGTAGAACCATGAGTACGGCCAAAGCAGAGGCGTGAGGGAGCCCAAAACCTGTGGAGGCGGACAGAGAATCAGGGGTCTCTGGACACCCGAAGCTGGATGCTGAGCTGGGCTAAGCTGAGGGATGCTTTTCTCCCAGGCAGGGATTGAGGAACCATCCTCTGTGCTTATATAACCTGTGGGTTATCCCGTCAGTTTACTACACGGGATCTTAACCCTGGTGTTCGTAGGGTCTGTGGATAGAGTTTGGGGCGGGGGGGGGGGGCTCTGTAAATTTCAAAGGGAAACATTTGCATCTCTATTTTCACTGATTTCTAATTAATATTTAACATTTCCTTGGATTATAAATAAAGGTAACAACCCACAGTAGTATGAGTCATACCCATGACTTTGTCACTAGTAGAAATCATAGACATTTTCTGCCCACATTTTCTGCAGATCTTGCAAAGTAACAATTATGCTTCTCACTGCTTTGCAATCAAAGCCAGCCTACATTTGTGCTAATAAATACATATATAACTGTCCCTTGAATTATTTTAAAATATTTTAATAGCTGATTTCAGTGTAGTCCATTTTCTGTGTAATCTTATGTTTTCATTTTGTGCTTTTATAAGCATTTTTCTGAGAAGGGAAGATGGTTTCATCACACTGATACCAAAAAGAGGATGACTCTGCTTCAGTGGGTCATGACCAGCACTATTCTATTTATTTTTAATGGTACTCACGGCTACTGTTTACCACAATGATGTGCTAAGGATACACAGCTGGATCAGAAGGGAACCCGTGTGCACGTCTCCTCCCAGGACTGAGCACATCGCACACGCTCTCCCCCCAGCAGGGACAGTGCAGCCACACACGTGTCCCCTTTCTGCTCTGAGCAGCCCATGGAAACTCAGTGCCCAAGATCATTATGTGGGGCCTGCACTATTTTAAATGAAAGAGAATAGAACGGAGGATAACTTATTAGAAGCACAAAGTAAAGATAACCATTGTTTTATGAAACTTTGGTTTTAGTTATGTGTGTATACATATGTTCTGGGTTGTGCTGTAAAATGTTGCTTTTCCTGGGGACTAAAGGCAAAGTTTGAAAACAGGCTAAAGCCTGAGAGGGGAATACGTGCCTTTCTTTTATGGGTTCACAATCTCTCATCTAAAATCCTTGGGGCCAGATGTTTTTCAGAATTTGGAATATTTTGTTTTTGTCTTGTTTTTAATTGGGATCTAGTTGCTTTACAATGTTGTGTTGGCTTCTGCTCTACAAGGAAGAGGGTCAGCTCTGTGCACACATGTACCCCTCCCCTCTCACCTCTCTGCCCTGCGCCCCGCCGGCTCCGTCACCACGGAGCCCTGAGCTGAGCGCCCATGCCGCACGGCGGCTTCCCACGGCAGTCTATTTTACACGTGGGAGTGTGTGTCTGTCAGGCCCCAGCTCCCAGATCACCCGCCCTCCCCTCGTGTCCGCATGCCAGTTCTGTACATCTTCATCCCCATTCCAGCCCCACAGATAGGTTCATCTGTACCATGCTTCTAGATTCCATGTATATATGCGTTAATGTCTTTCTCTTTCTGACTTACATGGACTTTAGGAAGATAATACAATGCATCATCCGTATATTATATAAGATCCAGAAGCGCCATGGCAGCCCCTGTAATAAAGTATATTAATGAATCTGTTCCCTTCAATGAAACACACGAATCTTCATGCTAAAAAGGAGAAGAAGAATCAGAGCAGCCTGACATTAGTTCAGGCCAGCTTTTTCTGTCAAATCAATGATACACAGCACTTGTTTCTGGAGCTTTGTGAGTTTTGGAATGGTGAGTCAGGGAAAGAGTACTCAGGAATTCCCCTTTATTTGACCACTTAGTGATTGAGGGTGGGGGAGGATAGGGATTCAGTGTTTTTCATGATAATTTTTGACATCCCCTTATCTTCCTGTAATTACTTTTGACCTGTCCATAGGTTTTTTAAATGACTTTTTGTTTTTGATGTGGGCCATTTTATTGAGTCTGTTACAGTGTTGCTTCTGTTTTGTGGTTTGGGTTGTTTTGGCCATGAGGCTTGTGGGGTCTTTGCTCCCTGACCAGGGAAGACAAGGTCTTAACCACTGGACCACCAGCCCAGACAAGAAGTCCCAGACTTGTCCATAGTTTAATACTCTCTTTATATCCTCCTTCTTGTTATATGTTTAGTTCAGTCATTTTTTCTAAGGCAGCAAAAAGTTTTTTAAAAAGTAAATTATCTTAACCATAATTTTTTGCCAAAATATGTCATGTTTTTCTCTTGCATCTTCCTTTAAGGATGGTATATTAGATGTTATTCCCCATAAATACACCAAAGTCCTCATCCCCTTAAGGATAATAACTTTGGCACCGTAATTCTAACACCAGTTCTGATGTGTGGGGTTGTGGGGTGTAAATCCACCAAACTCTACACTTTTAAAAGATGGTACTATAATGTACATATATCAAAATGCACAGATCTGAAATATTAACTCAGTATGTTTTTACCTAGACTTGCAACCACACAACCTGCACTTAAATCAACACTGGAGTATTTTTTTCATGCCTGAAGTTCTCTGGTGTCCTGTTCCCCAGGACATACTGTTCCCCACTTTTCTGACTTTGGTCACCATAGACTTAGTTTTACCCATTCTTGAACTTCATATAGAGTCATACAACATGTACTCCTTTGTGTCTGACAGTTTCACTCAACATCATGTTTTTGAGATTTATCCATTTTGTAGCCATAGTTCATTCCTTAGTATTGTTTACATTCCATTGTAGGAATATACCAGCATTTGTTTATCCATTCCACTTTGATAGACATTTAGTTGTTTCTGGTTTTTCAGCTATTATGAATGAAACTTCTATGTTCAAGTTTTTTGTGTCTGTGTGTTTCCATAGTTCTTGGGTAAATTCCTAGGAATGGAATGCTGGGGTACAGGGTAGGTGTATACTTAAGTCTACGAGAAACTGCTAAATAGTTTTACAAAGTGGTTGTATCATTTCCCACTGATGGTGGATAAGAGTTCCAATTGCTCTCTACCATTGACAGCACTTGGTATTTTCAGACTTCCTGAAAGATGTCTATTTGTCTATAATTCTGTGTAGATCAATAAAAAATTTTTAAGATTAAATAAAAACTAAAAATGATGGTGGCTGTGTCTAATGCAAAATCTCTGAAATTTTACATAAATAACCTGGATGTTTAAAAAAATGTTTTACTTTTGGTTGCGCTGGGTCTTTGTTGCTGCACTTAGACTTTCTCTAGCTGCAGTGAAGGGGACTGCTCTTTATTGTGGCGACAGGCTTCTCGTGGCAGCAGCTTCTCTCGCTGCGGAGCAGGGGCCCAAGGCGCAGGGGCTTCAGTGGTTGCAGTGTGCAGACTCTAGGGCATCCAGACTTCACTAGTCGTGGCTCACAGACTTTAGTTGCCAGAGGGATGTGGAATCTTCCCAGAGCAGAGACTGAACCAGTGTTCCTTGCATTGCAAGGTGGATCCTTATCCGCTGTACCACCAGGGACGTCCTGGATGGTTTATTAACCTAGGCTAGGAATCCAAGAACTTGAATGTTGTCCTATGTAATTGATAAGTTTTTATTTTACACTGTATAGAACTATTAAGGGATTAAGTCTTAGAGTTGGTTGGGAAATATTGTTTCTGAAGAAAAGATCTCCCTGAAGTTTCCTTGAGAAATCTTTTTCTCAAGATGGGTGGGGAGTGGGGGTGGTGGGGGAGGGGGGTTGGTGGATATAATTGTATTACAATGTTGCATTAGTTTCTGTTATACAACAGTGTGAATCAGCTATGTGTATATACATATCTCCTCCCTTTTCTTGAGAAATTTTTTCATCTCTATCTGCCTTTTGGTTTTGTTAAGTGGACTTAATTAATCATAATTAATCATAATTCAGAATATGTTGGTAGGAGTTAATCATAATTCAGGATCTTTTGGTAGGAGCTCATTGCCTTTCTTTTTCTTTCACATTTCAGAGCATAAATGCCCAGTGGATGAACGGGAGCAGTTGGAGGAAACCTTGCCGCTGATTTTGGGGCTCATCCTGGGCCTCGTCATTGTGGTCACACTGGTGATTTACCACATCCACCACAAGATGACTGCCAACCAGGTCCAGATCCCGAGGGACCGGTCCCAATATAAGCACATGGGCTAGAGGCCGCTGGGCAGACAGCCCGCAGCCGATCCAGCCGGGGAAACAGCGGCACTTCCCGCCTGCACGTGGGGATACACCAACATAGCTCCAGGCACACTGACTCGGGTACGCAAGGCTTGCTTGGCCTGCATCCACGCTCACACCTGGGATGGGGGGTTCTTCTGGATTCATGGGGTGAATGACATAGCCCTTCCATGCTGAGAAGTGGGAAGGGTAGGGTCAGTCAGCTTTCATGCTCATGGTGGCTTGGCTTTGACTCTCCAAGGAGCAACACATACAACTCGGAGGAATATCTGGCTCTGAAGTGTAAGGATTGGAACCACAGTTCTTTTGGAAAGACACCCCTTAAAGTTCAAGAGGAACATTGGATGCTTTGCTCCCTTGAACACAGATGGCTTATCCTATACTATCGTCAGCACACACAAAATACAGCCTCATGCTCCCTGCAGCAAGACCCCTGAATGTGACCCATGCTTCTGGCTGGCGTTCTGCATGTCTCGTGATTGTCTCGGGAATGTTTCACTGCTCCCTGCACCCAGCGAATTCACAGCACAAGAGCCTGTTTAATGTAACTATGCAGAGTGGTTTGGACTTTGTAATATGTCAGGTCCAGGTATGGGGGCCTGAAGAATCAATCCATGTGAGCTTGTCTCTGAAAATGAATTAAAATACACTACTGTCTAGTGTTTGGCTGCTGTCTTGAAACAAGATGACAAAACCAAAAATGGCTTGTGTGGCATCTACAGGAGAGAAGAGGATGATGAAGATGGGCTTTTCATTCCTGCAAGAGGAAAAGCCAAGAAAGAGCAGGAAAATAATAGCAGGGACGGGGGGAGTTGGCTTTTCCAGGTGAAAGACATGGATTTGTTTTGGCAAATATAAGTAGTTTTAATGATGGCACCTCTTCACTTGATCTTACCTAAAAGGCCGAGAGGTGATAATAATGGCACCTCTTGAATGGTTGGTCTAATATAGTTTCTGATGTTTCTTGATCTTGAGTCTGGCATTTCATTTTGTATTAAAAAGCTGGACTGAACATAGTAGCTTTGGCTGAGTTTTGAGATAAAATGTAACCTACTAAATTCCTTAGAGAAAGGCACATAGTTTGGATTTCATCCACCTCCTAAATAATCATTTTTCAGTTCTGAGCAAGAAGAGGGAGATCCTTTCCTCTGGTGTTAGGGTGGGGGGATCCCTCAAGCCCCTTAAAAACCACCCCCACACGAGAGGCAGCTTGTGCGTTTTCTCCCCAAGTCTTCACCTGTTGACAGTAGCACATCTTTAGTATTCCATCATCCCAGCAAATCTTGGCAAGTATTGATCAGCTGCTGTCCTCTGACCTGTTCGTTTCCTGCTCTGTCAGCCTCAGTCTTTCCCTGCATGATCTCTTTTCACTGTCTGCCTGGTACCAGAGGAACAAGCCCTGATTCCTTATAAAAGCTGCATGTTGCACAAAGAAATGGAGAAGCCCCTGGTGCTGGTGGATGCCTGCCCCCCCACCCCCAGTTCACTCCACTCCCTCATCTGTGATGGGGTGATGCCTGCCCCCCCAGTTCACTCTCTCATCTGTGATGGGATGGACTCCTGCCCCCCCAGTTCACTCCACTCCCTCATCTGTGATGGGGTGATGCCTGCCCCCTCAGTTCACTCCACTCCCTCATCTGTGATGGGGTGACGCCTGCCCCCCCCAGTTCACTCCACTCCCTTATCTGTGATGGGGTGACGCCTGCCCCCCCAGTTCACTCCACTCCCTCATCTGTGATGGGGTGATGCCTGCCCCCCCCAGTTCACTCCACTCCCTTATCTGTGATGGGGTGACACCTGCCTCCCAGTTCACTCCATTTTTCCATCATCTGTGACTAGCTCACCCTCCATGCCCCAAACATGACACGCTCTTTTCTTTTCAGAATCTCATGTATTTTTAAGAAATTTCCTTTTTATCTGGAACCATCAAAGGATTTGGGGAAAAACAGGCACTTAAATGTATGGTCCATGAGTGACCTTTTCTTTCTGGAACCTCTTTAGAAAACTTTTAAAATCTTTTCTGAGTGGTATTTCTGAACACTCAATATTTACATAATTTGCTTTAATCTACTTTTACAAAGGTAAAATTGTATTTTTCAAAAAAATTTTACTTTCACAAAACATAGGATTCATTACTAGCTTTGGAATTGTCATTCATTCATTCATTCATTCATTCAGCTAGATGTCCATCAGCAGAGAAATGGATAAGAAAGCTGTGGTACATATCCACAATGGAATATTACTCAGTCATGAAAAAGAATACATTTGAATCAGTTCTAATGAGGTGGATGAAACTGGAGCCTATTATACAGACTGAAGTAAGCCAGAAAGAAAAACACCAATACAGTATACTAACACATATATACAGAATTTAGAAAGATGGTAACGATAGCCCTATATGCAAGACAGTAAAAGAGACACAGATGTATAGAGCAGACTTTTGGACTCTGGGGGAGAAGGCCAGGGTGGGATGATCTGAGAGAATAGCACTGAAACATGTATATTATCATATATGAAACAGCAAATGTTTTTTGAGCACCTACTGAGTGCAGGCTCAATGCTGGGTATGCAATAGTCAACTTGACAACTGGGAATCACTACAGGGGGAGGTTTAACAAGAAAGCATGCATACACACAGATCATTCGAAACAGAACAAGGTACCTTAGCACTTCTCAAAGTGTTGCCACATGGTTACATCCCTATGTCTAAGCTAATTAAATCTTTCTGGAATCCAAATTTCTTAATTCTCAAAATTGAGTGATTTATTTCTGCCAGTGATATGTAGTTTGTACAGAAAGCCAAGACCATTACTGTTATTATTAATTGTGGCATCTTTATCTCCAGTCCTAAAATTAAGTCTCAAGTTCAGCCCAATTTCTTCACCTTATTTTTCTCAGCCCTTTTAAAATCTTCATTATCAGATAAGCAAAATAAAGGGGGGCCCTCCTGATGAAGGCAGGGGTGGTGGTCTCTGGGTGGACAAGGCAAGGTGCCCAGAGGTATGACTCACGTCCATTGCCATTCTGCATTTTGCCAAGGCCCCTGCGGCAGGAACAAGCTAGGGCGGAGGCTTGTCTATCTGCATTGCTTCCTAGGCTCAGAAACAGGAAAGAAAACAACAGCTAAACCACAGATGCTCAATTACCCCTCTAACCGTCATTTTTCTTTTTCACTGGAGTTTTAAACACAAATGCCTCCGGGCACAAAAGGCTGCTGTGTCTGGTTGCTGGTCTGCCAGCCTGTAAAAGCCAGGCCATATGAAACATATGCATGTTTCTCAGGAGAAGAGGGAGTTTAATTTCAATTCTGAGCCTGGTGCTTTGCGAGGTTCCACCCTTCTTGGGAAATAGCTCCAAGTGAATCTGCCTCAGGGGCCAGGGAGACTGTTCTCCAGCCTAAGAAACTCCTCTAAATTGTAATCCCTCTCTTCTCGCCAATTCCCCAGTCTTTCCATTAATAAAGACTTGGCAAATCCATGTGGACGGGGGAAACACCAGAGCTATGAGGATGGAGAAGTGGGAGGGGCGGTGGCGGGCATGACCTGCAGCGTGTGGTGGAGGCAGCGTGCAGTGGGCTGTTTCATGGGGCAGGGTCATCCAGGGTGGCATTGGGCACAAGCACCTCCCTGGAACAAACACCCCAGCAACCTGAGCCAGACGGACACAGCTTTCCATCTGTGTCTCAAAGTGCAGCTTGCAAGCAGCCTGCAACAGAATCATCCCTGAGGGTGCTGAAAAATGGCAGTTCTAGGGCATCCAACCAGTGACTGAGAATCTCCATGCTGAGACCCTGGAATTGGTAGTTTGAGTATTTGCTCTCTCCAAGTAATTCGGATGCAGCAGTATGAAAACTTCTGGTTAACAACAACGACAACAAAAACATTTAGCTACCAGTATACTTGCAACATTAGCCAAATTATCTGGCTTCTCTGTGTTCATTTTCTCATCTGAAAGTGGGGCTCACTGCTCCCTGCTTGCAAACCTGTTTGAGGGTACACAACAGGACATTTACATCCTTAGCACAGCGCTCACACTGGAAATGCTCCACTGGGCTTGCCAGGTGGCTCGGGGTAAAGAATCCTCCCGCCAATGCAGGACACCCAGGGAAGTTGGGTTTGATCCCTGGATCAGGAATATCCCCTGGGAGAGGAAATGGCAACCCACTCAGTATCCTTGCCTGAAAAATCCCATGGACAGAGAAGCCTGGTGGGCTACAGTCCACGGGGTTGCAAAGAGTCAGACATGACTGAGCTAGAATGACATTCTTCTTAACATGTGTGTACAAATTTTACCAGCTATACACATTCACAAATGACCCCAAAAGACCAATACAGGGTTTTGTTTCTTTAACCTGGCATCCAGTGTTCTATGTCAGTTTATTTTGAATTCAGAGAATGTTCCTATACAGGGATTCTCTCCACTCCCATCCCAGAGAACTGCTCAGGAGGTCATCAGTTTGGGGGAGATAGTCGGGGTCCATGAACTTAGATGAGAAAGAAAATTGCACTTCCAGTTTTACTAGCCTTAAATGAAAGGTAGCATTTCCTTCAATTATGAACATAGGCATCAAATCACCATAATATAAGCATCACCCGAGTATGTGTCTTCAGCAGAAATCACCATGTTAGACTTATTGAAGATGGGTCCAAAAATCATTTATATTTCTTGTTTGAAATGATAGTAGTTATTAGACCCATCACAAATTTTGTTATTTAATGCATTATAACTATGACAACAAAAATATGTTTTGATAACTGTGCTTTAATTGATTTACTTCGTAAGTCTATGTATTTTATTCACTTTAAAACATTTCCTGAGGAGTCCTTAGGCTTCTGACAGCCAAGAGGGTCCAGAGTGCAAAATTAGGCTAAGAACTCCAGGGCTGATGGCTACTTAAGTTGTCATTTCAAAAACAGTGCCTGTAAGTATAAACTGAGTCACTTTGCTATATAGCAGAGATTGCCACAATGTTGCAAACCAACTATACTTCAGTAAAACTAAATACATAAATAAATAAGGTGACAGAACCTGTCAGTTTGTCTGCTGGGGAAGGAGTCACAAAGGCTCGTGTGACAAATGAAATGACAATTATTGGCACTAGTCCTGTGTTTTGTAGACCCTGATCTGGGTGTTGGGTGTGTGCGGTCTCTTCAGGCTTCATGATTCATGTATTGTCACCAACCAAGCAACTGGGACTTGGTTGGGCTCCGTTAAGGTGACTGTACATGACCTCACCATCCTTTCTACCTTTAATTTTTTTCCACCATGCTGTCAGTGATGATGGGGCATAAATATCAAAGCATTTGCCATGTAGGTAAAACTTTCAGGATAAGGAATCTCTTTGCTTTTAAAACCGTGTATTTTGATCCAGAAATCAGGAACCCTTCAACTTTCCCCAGTCTCCTTTTTGTCCTTCATCAGATCTATTTATGTAGATGTTGGCAGGGTTGCACCCACGTTCCTTTGGCCCTCTCTGGAACTTGTTTGCTGATAATTTCTGTACATGCCCACAGTTTTCTGTGTCTCCCTCCCTCCTTGTTAGAGGGAACAAGTTTTCTCCATATACAGGGCAAGATGGAAACTCTGGGGGATGATGCCCGAGAAGCAGCGCTCAAGCAGCGAGGGATAGGAGATGGTGGATAAATGCTCCAGCCTTTTTGCCCCTAGAAGGATGATCCTGGAGCATCTCTCCCAGAAGGTCTCTGGAAGGATAGAGCCCCAGGCACCCACAGTGGTGAGCTATCCATTAGTACACACCTCTTTTTCAAACCTCTGTCCCCTCTTGTTCTCACCGCCACACTCCGCCACATCGAGTGAGCTTCCTGGGGTCATCCCTCAGGAAGTAGTTGTATGTGCATCTTTGCCTTGGATTCTCCTTCTGTCAGAATCCATGCTAAGGTCATCTATTCTCTTGATTCAGAGTACACATGTTTCAAGACTTCTGTTGACGGGTTTGCTGCACAATCTGGACGAGTGCTGTATCATCTCCCTTTCACAGAACTGCTCCTGCTTGTACGTTTTGTACCTGCTTCAGAGCAAATCCATCTTCCCTCTGCCAGAAATCTCATTACCGTTTCTTTGATGACCTAGTGATAGTCATTGGATTGATTTGAGCAGAGTCTGAACTCACTGAGTTGATAACTTCATGGAATGATTTTATTTTTCCAGTAATTGCTGCTGAGTGTGTTCTTCCCAGTGGATAAAGGGAACACAACAATAACTCAGCCTGATTCTATCTGTCTAAGCCATTAAAAAAGACAATCCCATTTGAATTCAAAATAACACCCCTTTCCTTTGCTCGGGCTAAGCTTGCAGTGGAGAAAGAGACAGAGGTAGCAATGCATAGGTAGTGGCGGGGAACACGGTGCGCTTTCTTATTCTTTCTTTCTTCTGAGTCCCTCCCCCAAATCAAATCTCTTGCTAACTCGTGGCTCAAACTTATGGGGAGACATCAGGAGGGTGACGTGAGGGTGTGTCACGTTCGGTGACATAGCTGGCTGCAGTCAGCTCCCTCGGAGATGCTGTTGGAGGAAGGTGAGATGCCTGAATTTCATTTGTGTCTGCCTGAAGACAGCCTCTGCTTTTGGAGTGGTCATGGTGTAGATGACATATGTGGTTTTAGAGTAATATTCAGCTCCTCCCCAGCTCCTGCACACTGTAGGAAAGCAGCCACGGACGTCCCTGGTGGTCCAGTGGTTGAGAATCCAATTGCCAGCACAGGGGACACAGGTTCAATCCCCAGGCCAGGATGATTCCACATACCATGGGGCAACTAAGCCCGTGTGCCATAGCTATTCAGGCCATGCTCCAGAGCCTGCGAGCTGCAACTACTCCTGCATGCTGCAACTGCTGAGGCCACCACAAGAAGAAGCCTGCACCCTGCACCTAAAGAGTAGCCTGCTAGCCCCAACTAGAGGGAGCCCATGTGTGGCAACAAAAACAACACAGCCACAAACAAAACAGACAAATAAAAAATGGGGGAAAAGGAAAAGCAGCCGTATTTCCCTTTGATCCCCACACGGTGCATGCCTCCAACGCCCTCGCCAAGTTGGGCTCCACCCCATTTCTTAGTTAAGCGCTGGTCATGTGCCCTGCTCCCTCTCCACGCGCCCTCGAAGCCAGAGGAAATGGGTGTCTTCCGTGCCCGCCAAGGGCTTCAGGGATCTGCCTGGGGGAGGTTGCTTCCATCTTTCTCTTCCCAGGCACACAATATATACTATCCAGAGGTCTCTTCCTGAGTTTCAGGCTACGTACGTCCTGAGGGTTTTCACTTTCTTGAAATTTCCAGGTGAGAAATGAACTCTTTATGTATCAGCATTCCTCTCAACTTCATGGGACAAATGTTAACACCTCCCCTGTCACCAAGTGCAGGAGGGGGCCCGACACTCGCTTTCAGTCTCCTGGAGAGCGTCTCTGACCCAGAACAACCTCCTGACTATATCTTCTGTGGGTAAAAGCATTCAGATCAGTCCAGCATCCTTGGAACAAGAGAGGTACAGTAGGAATCTTTGGCCATGAATCTAGCTTTCCTTGAATTTGGCCTTCCAGAATTAAATTTATTTTCTTCATAGCAGTATCTGCATTCTTATCTTACAATGTTTGTAACCTCTGGGGATAGGAATGCTTATCTGTGGTTCATGTCAATGTGATATCACATATAATTTTATAGCAACTCTTTCCATTCCCCAAGATCATAAAGACATCATTCTTGTCACTCAAGAAACATATTCAGGAAATCACTAGAGTTTCCAATGACACAGTGGAAAAAAAGGCAAACATTTATTTTTATTTGCAAGAGCAGTTTCTGCCAATAGTTAGTGCTCACAAAACCTTTTAAGCTACAGTAACTTTTGGTAAACTCAATGAAGACTTTAGAAAAGACCCAGTGATAAGAAAATTACAGAAAAATCTCCATTACACTGTTGAAAATGTTTGGAATCCAAAATCCACTATTTTCTGCAATGGTTTTTAATATTTGCTCTGGTTAAAAAAAGATTTTCTTTTTGTTTCCTTTCTACTTCTACATAGTCCTGGTTAACTGAATACAATCTCTTCCATATCTGCCATTTTCTGGACTTAGATTATTTTCATTCTTACATCCTTATATTAATATTTTAATATTTTACATAAAACATTGAATGTGTTGTGTTTTATGAAAAAAATTGTAGATCCTACTTATGATGAGGCATTTCCAGTTTAGGGAAAAACTGAAAATCTAAACAGTAGAAAGTCATTTTATGCCTTTTTTTCCTTTTTAGCTATAATAAATAATTAGCAACCTATTAATTACAAACATTCTTAATTAGGCTTAGAGTAACCAGAGCATTTTCAAAATTTTAAATTCATGTTCGTTACAGTATGTGAAGTCATTAAGAAAAGCCTCTGGTTTTCCAGTTTGGTAACAAATGGCTTTTGTTTGATGCAGAATTAATAGAAACTAATGATGACTATGTAGCTTTTCCAGAGTTTTAAAGGCAAATCTATATTGGCCTACAGTTAACATGCAAATTCTTCCAACAAGCAACACAAAATGTATTGTAGTAGTCATTCATGTTTATCAACATTCAAGAAGATCTAGTCAGCAGCACAACTCTCCTATGTCAGAAACACATAACATGGTCACAACTGAATTCAGATCACACCTGGGAGAAACCCCCTTTTCCTAATGCATCCTTTGGGGTGCAGACTTCCAGTATGGTGCAGAAACAGAAGCAATGAATACCGTGGTGCGAAGGTAAGCACAGACAAGAGTTTGGTGTGCCAGCATACAGAGCTTTAAAAACAGCGACAAACAAAACCAAACACCTTGCCCTGTTCTCTCTCTTTTCCTTCTATGAGACTAGAATTCTCAGTCTTCTAGAAACATTCAATTCAGGGAATGAAGTCCAAAGGACCCGAGCACTGCGGCGCTGAATCAAGATGGTGAAGGGGCGGCACGTGGCGTTCAGCCCCTCCCACAGACACATCAAACCATCCTAGCACTGAAATTGCTCCTTGGAGGGGAAATTTGGCCACAAGGGGACGTCATACTCACTTAAGAGAAGGTACTAGGGGAAACATACTGCCTGCAAAAGATGGTTTACTACTACTAACAGGTTTGAAGGAAAATGTGATTTTTCAAAATATTTAGTTTTCTCCCAAGGAATATTTTTGGTGGCATACCGTGGCTCAAATTTCACTGCATTATTTTTGGTTGGATAAATGAAATGTGCACCCACCCCCATCACCATCACTCTTAAGTCTTCTTCCAACACATAAGACACTTGTTAAGATAAGAAAGATATTCTACTAAAGCTGACGGTGATTGAGAGTCATTCAGTATTCAAAGTTCCTAAAGAGTTGTTGGTTCTCTGAAAGGGATAAAAAAGTAGGAAAGACTTTTTTCAAACTCTTGCTAGTAAACAGGTATTACTTCAACTGATACAATGGCTACGTGACATCAAAGTACTATAAATTATCAAAACTATTGTACAGAAAAATTACAAATTCATTGCAAAATACATTACACTGCTACCATTAAGAAAAAAAGTGCTTTTTGTTTTCCTTTCTTTTTTTTTTTTTTGCCAGAAAAGTATTCTTTCAATATAGAAAATCCTATGCATTACCCTGCATGTGGCTAGGATATACCATAAGAGAGTTTGTACTGAGTCCTCCTGATTTGCTGGATGAAAGGCTGAAAAATATAATAATGACTCATTAAAGCCATGTCCCAAATGACGGTGCCAGCTGTCAGTGGAGAGATGCTTGTTTCAGACACAAGAGGACGCGCTGGTCTGCCGAGCCCATCAGTCAGCTGGCCTGGGTCCCCGGGTTCCCTTGCGTTCTCCCGAGCAGGTCTCGCAGCCTCGACTCGCTTTCACCTCTGTGACTCTTGCGCTCAGTGATGCCGGTACTGCCTCATGAGAGGAACGATGCAGGACGGCGGCCCCGCCAGCTTCAGGAACGGGTGTCTGAGGAGCTCCTGCGCCGTGGCCCTCTGAGAGGGCTCCCGCACCAGCATCAGGTCTAGGAACGCCCGCAGCACTGAGGAGACCTGCGGGGACACAAGACGGCCTCCTGAGGACCACCGCCGAGACCCGACCCGGCCCCGAACGTGGCCCCGCGCAAACGCCCTGCAAAGGCTCCCTCCGACAGCGCCAAAGTCCAGAAAGGCAGCTTGAAGAGAAAGAGGTTACGGGAGCAAAAGCAGGCATTGCCTTTCCTAACACATGCTGTTTTCCTTGTCTTTTTCAAACCTGAAATAATAGGAGTAAGTGAAGGTACAACAAAGATATGTTCTAAAGAAGAGACAACGGCAGCTTTATGAAGCACCCACTATGTTCAGATGCTGGTCACACACATTTGATGAACAGTGTTATAAACATGGAGTGAGGTTTATTTTTTTTTATTTTTCTAACCATGCAACCATCTAAGCTTTGTGCAATTCCTTTTTTCTTAAAAGAAGATTTTTTTTTATGTGGACCACTTTTCAAGTCTTTATTGAATCGGTTACAATATTGCTTCTGTTTTATGCTTTTTTATTTTTCTGGCCTCACGGCATGTAGGATCTTAGCTCCCAGATCAGGGATCAAACCCACAACCCCAGCATTGGAAGGGAAGTCTTTACCACTGGACTGCCAGGGAAGTTCCTGAATTCCTTTCTTGAAGAGAAACAAATTTCCCTAAGGAATCTGACAACAGATAGCATCTGTCCTTTAGTTTCTTTTTTTTTTTTTTTATAATATCTTTTTTTTAAATTTAATTTTATTTTTTTTATTATTTATTTTTTTCAGTGGGTTTTGTCATACATTGATATGAATCAGCCATAGATTTACACTTATTCCCCATCCCGATCCCCCCTTCCACCTCCCTCTCCACCCGATTCCTCTGGGTCTTCCCAGTGCACCAGGCCCGAGCACTTGTCTCATGCATCCCACCTGGGCTGGTGATCTGTTTCTTCAGTTTCTTGTAATTTACTTTTTTGCAGTATAGCTTATGTACATTCAAGTACACAAAAAGCATATGTTTTACAGTAGTTCTTTAAAACACACACACACACACACACACACACACATATATGTATACACCTATATATTCCATACTCCTACCCAGGTTCCCTAGGTCGAGAAGATCCCCTGGAGGAGGGCATGGCAACCCACTCCAGTATTCTTGCCTGGGAAATCCCATGAACAGAGGAGCCTGCTGGGCTACAGTCCGTGGGGTTCCAAAGAGTCAGACACAACTGAGCACAGCCCATTATTTAAACTGTCTGGTGTCATAAAATTTTCAGGCTCTTGTTCAATTCAAGCAGCTTCCCCGCTTTGTTGCAGGTCCACCCAGCCTACATGAGTGATTCTCCGGGGCTCTTCCCTAATGTGTAGGGATGAGGGAAGAGGCGATGCCACCACAAACAATTCTCTCCCTCTTAGTATCTGGGGGGTAGTGGGATGGTCAGTACTTTTAGTGCTAATCTGTGGAAACAGCTCTCTCAGCAAGCCCTGCCCCACTGGTGGCCGCACAGAGGTGGTTCCTCGACTTAGCATCGTTTTTTCTGAGCTTGGCTCTACTTGATGATGCCTGGAAACCAGAAAAGACCCTCGCTGTTTCCCTCACCATGTTGCTAATTGCCCTGTACTATCTAGCCCCTGTCCACCCTCTGACAAGCCTCATCCTTCACCTTGCTCACTTTGCTCTGGCTGAGGGCCTTCAAACTGCTCCTCCCTATACCTGGGGTGTTTTTATCCCAGATCTTTGCATGACTTGCTCCTTTTTGCCAATCAGGCTCCAGTCCCTTGAAAGGACTTCCTTCAACCCTCAGCCAAAACTAACTCCCAACTCCTTTTCTGCTCCCCTCAGTCACATCACAGTGTTTTATTCATTTCTTGGCATGTACTACTCTCTAAAATTATTTTGATCATCCATTTGTGTTATCTGCTTCCCCAGCTAGAACGCAACCCCTCTGAGAGTCAGGAAATGTGGGGCTTTGAGCTGGGATGTCCCGGTTATTAGAACACTCCCCAGCATGTCTTAAATTCTCAGTGCAGAAATGCTGAGAGACGCCCACCCATAGGAGAGGAGCTTCAGAGAGGGAGGGGCAGACTCACTGACCCAAGGGACTGAACGAGACGGGCAGAGACCTGAACTCAGTAACTAACTCTGTAGCGGACAGCTGGTAAGAAGCTACCGCTGCAGAGAGGGCACTCTGCTGCCCGGCGATGGCCGAAGGGTGAGTGGGGACGGGAGGGAGGAGCAAGGGGAAGAGGGCACGTGTCCACTTGGAGCTGGTGCATGATGCTGGGCAGCAGAAGCTAACAGAGCACTTCAAAGTGACTAAAAAGCAAATTAAAAAGCAAAACAAGGTCCATGCCCAGAAACCAGGATCTACTCCCAGATGGGCTGTGCCAGGCCTTAACACTCCAGAGAGAGGGAAAAATCAAAGAGCGACGTGGAGGTTCAGCAATGGATGCTGCTTCTCACCTTGTGTAGGTCCTTCACTCTTGGAGGTAAACTGTCCCGGATCCGCCGCATGGCCTGGAGGGGGGGCTCGTTGAAGTAGGGGGGCTCGCCATCAATCATCTCGATCACCATGATTCCAAGGGACCAGATGTCCACCTGTTAGGCACAGAGATTATCTCAGGCAAAGAGAACTTTCTGCAAGGCTGAGTATGGCCAGGGAACCCAGTAGATTCATACCCATTCACAAATTTATATGGTATTTGTAACGTCTCAAAATCTACAATTCAGATTTATAGGCTGAACGGTTGAGTGACCAAGTGTTTGCTACTGGTCTTCGCCTGCTTTTTAAAGGCAACTTCACTGAAGATTCTGACAGTCAGGTACATGTGCATGTCTTACCACTCTGAAGTTCAGAACCTTTAAAAAAATCCTGTTAACTTGGGTGGTTCACAGTCTATCAGGTCAGATGAGAAAACCACTCAAAGTTTTATGTTACAAACAGAGAAGAAAATTACATTTAAACCATAAAAAAATAAGAAAAGTTTTTGGCATATTCATAACAAACTCCAAACAGCTACACTGCACAACACAATATATCCTGATTCTTTTATTAAGTTGATTTTTTAAGTTCTTTGCTGCCGTATTTAGGTTTTTCCATCACTCTGAAGCAGTGTATACAAAACTGTATTCTGTAAAACCACTGTCAGGGACTGGAGGAAAGGAAAGAGAGAGATGACAAGCAATCCTTCCCGCTTAAAGAATGGGAAGTCAGGGCAACGAGGTGCCAGAGCTGCTATAAATTCCCAGGCCCTGGCAGCTCCCTCGTCCCTCATTACACCTCTTATCAGTTAGCTGCATTCCTGCCCTTGCCCAGAAGTGACCTCCGCTGAGAGCTGATGCTCTGGGGACCACGGTGAGATAAGCAAGAGGCATACTTATCCGAGGGCAGCACAGCAGAAGGAGGGCCGGCCGCCAGTCCGGTCGCTGCCTCCGCTCACTGGTCCACGCCCCCTCCTCCGGCTGCCCGCCCAGGACTGCCCCCTGCAGCCGTGTGTGGACACGCGTGCGCCCAGGCGAATGCGCGGCTTGCTCCCTGTGTGCGCGTCTCAGAGCTTTAGTGACACTGTTCCCTCCCCCGAAGGCCCTCCTCCACTTCTGCCCCTCGTTTTATGTATCCACACCTTGTCCCTTAATAGGTTAGGAGCAGGTATGGGAGCAACTTAAGTGTCCATCAGCAGATGAATGGATAAAAAAAGACGTGGTATATATACAATGGAGTATTAATCCTTAAAAGGAATGAGATGCTACCATCTGCAACAACACAGATGGACTTGGAAGGTATTATCAGTGAAGAAAGTCAGACAAAGACAAATACTGTATGACATCACTTACGCGTGAAGTCTAAAAAATGCAACAAACCAGTGAATAAAACAAAAAAGAACCAGACTAATAGATATAGAGAACAAACTTGTGGTTACAAGTGGGCAGAGGGAAGGAGGGAGGGGCAGTAAGGGGACAGGAGAATTTAAAAAACAGAAGGTTACTGTGGGATTATATGGAATCATATGTGTGAAATGCTTTGAAAATTGTAAATTGTAGAATTTAGAGAATTGTGTAATAAAAAAGACAATTTTTTTAAATTTAAAAAAGTCAGTAACAACAAAAATAGATTGAGGGGTTATTTCCTTTCCAGAAGAAACAGAAATTGTGCTATATTTTAAAATATGTTGCAATATTCATATATGATTTTTTCCTATGGGGAAACATTATTTCTCACCCGAATCTTCACCCCGATCTGTGGAGCTTTCCCTGACCCTGTAGCCTGTGGACACACCTGCTCAGCTGTGGGTCTCCCGCCACTTTCCGGGTTGCGCTGGCCCTGGGGTCAGATGAGGGCTGGAGTGCCTTCCCCACTGCCCATGTGGGACCTACACACTGCTGGTCAATGCTGTCGTGACACCCCAAGCAAGGGTGGACAGACTGCTACCACAACTTGCTCTGTGGAAAGCCTGGTGAATGGCAATTGCAAGTGGAATTAAGTCATCAAGCTGGCTTTCTGGGGTCACTAACGAGCTCAGAACTCTTGCATCTTGGCCAGGCCCTGCCCACTCCCCAGCAACCACATCGCCTCCTTACCTCTGTCCCATACGGCAGCCTGGAAATCACCTCGGGTGCCATCCAGTAGGGGGTACCAACCAGAGATTTCCTCTTCGGCACCTCTTTGGAAACTTGGGCACAGAAACCAAAGTCAGACAGCTTGATCTGAAAAGGAAAGGAATGCAACAAACTAACCATTTAAAAACACTGGCTTCAACATTAGGGGCAAGATGGAGGGACCTAGAGATTTTCATACTAATGAAGTCAGAAAGAGAGAGACAAGTACCATATGGTCTCACTTATCTATGGAACCCAGAATAAATGATACACGTGAACTTGTCTCTGAAAAAGAAACAGACTCAGACGTAGAGAACAGAGCTGTGGCTGCCAGGCAGGGGGATGGGCAGATGGGGGTTTGGGACCAGCAGAGGCAAAGGGCGTGTGTACGATGGACAAACAGCAAGGTCCTGCGGTAGAGCACAGGGGCCTGAACTCAGCATCGTGACAGTCCACAATGGAAGAGAATATGAAAAGGGATAGATATACACACACACATATACACACATGTGCAATTGAGCCACTTTGCCGAATAACAGAAATTAAGGCAACATTGTAAGTCAACTATACTTCAATAAAATAAATCTTAAAAATATACTGGCTTCAAAATGTGGAAATATAACAAAAGTTTCAGCTTCAAAGCAAAATCCTCTTATCATTCACAGGCCTTGGATGTATCAGCGGAGGGGCTCTCAGACCCTTTCGTTGGAAAAGCACAACCCATTTTAATGAAAAAAAGCTCTCATGGCCCCACCAGGACTGACTTTCAAATGTTTAACTCCTGCTGCTGCTATCTTTTTATAAAATCATGAAATAATATAATACACCCAAAACAAGAAACTCATCAAAATTCAAGGCCAGTACTTCCATTTAATGTAAGAGATGATGCTTTAGTGCAAATAAACTGCTAGGCACAAAGCGAGTTTTGTGCAAACTGCTACAGTTAGGTTTTTTTTCCCACTGAACACCTTTGGATTTCTAAGTACCCTGAGATGATTCAAATAACCAACCTCATTTCTATGTTTGAATTATTGCAAGACCCCACTGGTAAAGGATGCTGGAACACCACTGTAGGCACAGGCTCCCCTTTCCTTTTGGTTTTCCTCCTCTCTCAGGATAACTCAAGTTGCCAATGGAAATATGGGCATAGAAACTTGGTGTTAACAATTAGTTACTAGGAGTTCAAGGTGTTCAACTTAATTACCCATTGTGCATGCATATCTGTTGTTTATTTTAGAGGTCATCCAAAAGGAAAACCCTGAGATTTCTTGCCCAGAGCTTTTAAGAATACTCTTAAGAACGCATTGCATCGTTAGGAACCCCGCCAGGTTATATATTCCAGGTGACCAAGATTCAGATTATTTTGGGGATGCTTGATTCCTGCTCATGATGACCTGATCTGATTGGAGAGGATTGTCACTTAGGATTATTGGTGATAACGGAATGCATTAAAAAAATGCTTCAGGCATTGGTTGGCAATGGTCATTTGAAGTGAAAACTGCCATAAATCAAAGGTATGGTATCTAAGGCACAAATTCTCCCTTGATTCTCTTACGTCTCTGAACTGTTTTCAGCCTTTTTTTTCTGGCTGTCTCTGCTGCCCACACTGTAATACTGGGGCTTCCTGGAGTTCAGGTCCCAGCGCTCACCTCTTCTCTTTTTATGTGCTCTTGCTAGATACTTTTTTCCTCTCCCAGGCTTAATGCAGATTTCTCTCCTTCATTCTAAACCTACACATCCATCCAGTATATGTTTCTACATGGAGTTAATTCTTGTGAAGGGTGTAAGGTCCACGTCTAGATTTATTTTTTGAGCATGTGGATATCCAGTTGTTCCAGCACCATTTGTTGAAAAGACAGTCTTTGCTCCACTGTGTTGTCTTCAGTCGTGTCTGACTCTTTGTGACCCTATGGACTGTGGCCCTGCCAGGCTCCTCTGTCCATGGGATTCTTCCGGAAAGGATACTGGAGTGGGTTGCCATGCCCTTCCCCAGGGGATCTTCCTGACTCAGCGATTGCACCCACATCTCAGGCACCACCTGAATTGCCACTCATGTCACCCAGGAAGCCCTGTGCCGCTTCTCTCCCTTCTCAGAGGTCAGGTGACTCTGTTTATGTGGGTCTGCTCCTGGGCTGTCTATTCTGTTTTATTGGTCTGATGATGGACAGGGAAGCCTGACGTGCCACAGCCCATGGGGTTGCAAAGAGTTGGACATGACTGAGGAACTGAGCTGAACTGATAAATTTTAGAATCAATATGTCAATACCTACAAAACAACTCGCTGAGATTTTGACTGAAGATTATACTGAATTTATGGGTCAGGTTGGAAAGTCTTGACAGTACTGAGTCCTGTTCTGCCTGTAGTCCGAGTCCCCGGTCGGGAAAGAAGACTCCTCAAAACAATGCAACTTGCAATGGGGGAATTTATTACTGACTCGAGCCAGGGCCTCCCGCCCTCACCAAGGGTGTGAGGAGGAAAAGGCCCCGAGTCCCAGTTCTCTTGGGTATTTATTAGGTCAAAAAAAAGCAGCAGGTAGTTGGCGCAAGCGGATTGGTTACACAGCGGGTAGTTGGCGCAAGCGGATTGGTTACACAGTTGCAAGGCAATTTTTGTTGGCCCAACGTGGGGCTTTCAGCTTTCCCCTGATAGGTTCCCTTTTTCTTGCTAGGCATATGTTGATTGGCTAGCTCCAGGAGGCCTGATAATTATGTTACCCCGGGAAACCAGGCCTACTCCTAATCTAGGCTGCCTGCCATGGCGTTAGCCGTGACAGCCTCACAAGTCCTTCCTCTCCTGCAACCTTATTATGATCACTTACTGTTCTAGTTTTTCTTGTTGATGCTTTCAGATTTTCTACATACATGATCATGTCATCTATGATCAAAGAGAGTTTTAATTTCTTCTTTTTCAATCTGTGTACCTTTTATCCCTTTTCTTATTTTATTGCATCAGCTAGTGCTTCCAGTATGCTGTTGAAAAAGAATAGTGAAAGGGGACATCTTTGCCTTTTTCCTAAACTTAGTGGGAAAGCATATTCAATACTTAAGCATACCTCAAGGCCCTGATCACGTCTCACTGTCTCTAGAATTTTTCTTAGGAGCCCTTATTGATTTACCTGATCTCCAAATTTGTAAGAATTTAGCACTCATTTAACTTTGAACTGTTTTCCAATGCTGATTTTGTCACTCCAGCTAGGAATGACCTTGCTCAGGGGCAATAGAGCTGTCTTTTAATTGTGAAGCCATACTGTGTTAAGATCTGGGAAAGCAGTAGGTACTCAAAAAATGCATGCTATTAGGTTGACTTTATTTGATATTGACATATATATGGGTTTTTATATACAGAATACAGCTTCCCCAATGGCTGAGTGGGTAAAGAATCTGCCTGCAATGCAGGAGAGAGACACAGGAGACATGGGTTTGATCCCTGGGCTGGGAAGATCCCCTGGAGGAGGAAATGGCAACCCACTTCAGTATTCTTGTCTGAAAAGTCCTATGGACAGCAGAGCCTGGAGGGCTAAAAAGAGTTGGACACGATTGTGCACATACAATATACACACATACATGAGACAGGAGATCACACAGCAGAGATAACACTGTTTTTCCTTCTAAAATCATCACTGACTTACCAAAGACTTCTAGAATCAAAGTTGTAACACAGATGAAATGGAAGTAATGTTTTGGAAACTATTAGTGTTTTTTTTTTTTTTTCCATTTTCTTATTCATGATCTTCTCACCAATCAGGCCAAGACTTGTGGGGTGTGGTTTGGGGTGGGACTCCATCAAATTGGATTGCTCCAGACAGAATGTTAGAGAAAGCTGGTTTAACAGAGAGATGATTTTTCTCCATCGCTTTGGCATATCAAGAATCATACCCAGATGCTTCAGATAATATAATTTCCATGTGGTATAAAGAAGAGTGCCCTGGGAATTCCCTCACAGTCCAGTGGTTAGGACTTGGCACTCTCATCACTCAAGGGTTCAACCCCTCCTCAGGGAACTAAGATCCTGCAAGCCACATGGTGTGGCAAAAACAAAAACAGTGGCCTGTGGCCATGGTAGCCGGCCCATAATTCTTGTTGACCTATTGTAAATGGCATCTGCAGTTCTGAGAATGAAAGCCCTTATAGCCCATCACTTTTAGCCTAGGATTATTTGCAGAAGAGGACAAAGAACAGTGACTTATATCAGGCCCCAGTTCTTTGTTATACATCACTTCTAACCATTCCAAGCTTTAAAAATACCTGAGTAGCACAGATCCCCACACAGAAAAGGGAGAGAAGGCATGTGCATCTATGTTCAGAGGTAATATTAAACATATTCAATAACCAGATTCATCTAGACCATTCAGAATCTAAACATTAAGCTGAGCACATTTCTGCAGTTATCTTGAGGGCATTACCATCTTTAATGAGGCAAAAGGAGTCCTGGTATGGTTGAGCTCAAGGGGATAATACTCCAGTGAATGGAAACAATGGCTATTAACCAACAAGCATGAGAAAATTGCAACATTTTAACAATGGATATAGATAAGGGGCTTCCCTGGTATCTCAGCTGGTAAAGAATCCACCTGCAATGCAGGAGACCCTGGTTTGATTCCTGGGTCAGGAAGATCCCCTGGAGAAAGGATAGGTTACTCACTCCAGTATTCTTGGGCTTCCCTTGTGGCTCAGACGGTAAAGAATTTACCTGCAGTGTGGGAGACCTGGATTCAATCCCTGGGTTGGGAAGATCCCCTGGAGGAGGGCATGGCAACCCACTCCAGTGTTCTTGCCTGGAGAATCCCCATGGACAGAGGAACCTGGTGGGCTACAGGCCATGGAGTCACAGAGTCAGAAACAACTGAACACCTGAGAATGTGTGCATAGATACGGTGGTGAAACTCCATGCACACCAGCCTCGGGTGCACCCAACATGGCCTCGATGGAGAGATGGCACGGCAGAGTGAGCAGAAATGAACTTGAGGCAATGCTATTGGCTTCCATCATGGCCTTTGTGTGGTGTGCAGGGGTCCAGAAGCTTCTCTCCTGCAGATCTTAGTGAAGGAACGGGGAAGTGCCCAGCACAAGCCTATGCTGACAGGAGAGCCAGTCCCAAGGATAACTTTCAAGACTTGAGGGAAGAGGGACTTCCCTGGTGATCCAGTGGCTAAGACCACACGCTCTCAATGGAGGGTGCCTGGATTCCACCCCTGGTTAGGGGATGGGACCATACCATCAGGGACCCCACACGCCACAACTGAAAATCATCCCATGTGCTACAACTTTTAGGATACCTCAGGCTGCAGTGAAGACAGAAGATCCCAAGTGCTGTAACTAAGACCCAGACAAACAAACACACATTAAAAGAAGACTTGGGGACAGAGGCTGGAGTAAAATATTGCAGAGAAGCCTTCCTGGAAAGTCCAGCAGCTGAGGGGACCAGTTAACGCTCACTGGTCACTGGCCCAGATAGCAGAAGAGGCTGTTACAATAAGGGAGGGGCCATCAAGACACAAGAAGATGGATTGTGCCTCCTTCACCCCGAGGTCCCCTAACCCCAATTTGTCTCCATTCTGAGGAGGATGGGGTGGGAGGTGGAAAGAAGGAATGCTGCTGCTGCTGCTAAGTCGCTTCAGTCGTGTCCGACTCTGTGCGACCCCATAGATGGCAGCCCACCAGGCTCCCCCGTCCCTGGGATTCTCCAGGCAAGAACAATGGAGTGGGTTGCCATTTCCTTCTCCAATGCATGAAAGGAAAAGTGAAAGTGAAGTCACTCAGTCGTGTCCGACTCTTCGCGACCCCATGGACTGCAGCCCACCAGGCTCCTCTGTCCATGGGATTTTCCAGGCAAGAGTACTGGAGTGGGGTGCCATTGCCTTCTCCAGAAAGAAGGAATAGGTGGTAGCCAAATCTGAAAGACAGGTTTTGAAGGAATCAGTTTAACCTTACTGCGGTTGAACTTGATAGACAATATTTAAATTGTATAAGCAGACTAAAATAGACTGAATTAAAATAGAATTTAAAAATGTTCTAGCCACTGGGGCTTTATGAAGAAGTCACAATTAATTTTTAAGAAAGAGAGAAGCTATATAATTGTGTGTGTGTGTGTGTGTGTGTGTGTGTGTGTGTGTGTGTGTCTAGTTATTTCCAAAGCTCAAGCGTGAGTAAATTTGCAACTCTATTACACAGATAGGAGAGCAGGGACAATTTTGCCAATATATTTTGTTTGCCTGTAAATTTAAGAAACCTGAATGATTAAGGAGGTGAACGTTTCAACATTTTGGTATTGGCAGTTTTAATTTCAGTATCTCTAGTGTGGTTTTCTTTTCACAGACATTAAAATAAGATACCAAACCTGAGAGACTAATGATTATCTCCCTGACAAAATGTAAGATCAGACATTGAAACTCAACACTTGGAGGCCAGTTCATTGAAACTCAACACTTGGAGGCCAGTTCTGTTCGTCTGTTGTAGGAGTATAAGTGCTTTTGCATGATTTTTTTTTAACTCATCCAAGTACATAAAAGAGACAATTTTCTGAAAGGACATAATTGCACACAACATTCATCCAAGTAAATCTGCAAGTAGATGATGAAAATTCAAGTAATGAGTATAATAAAGCATGGTAGGCAGTTCTTAAAAGCAAATCACAGAGACTCTAGGCTGAGCTTTAGTTTAGACAGGATTGCACACTGTAGGTACTTAGGAAACCACATTTATCTCACGAGGAGAACTGAAGTGAGCACATTGCCTGCCCCTGAACAGGAGATGTAGCTGGTTCCACAGGGGCCAGACAAGGAACTGGAGCTTAGAACTCAGACAAAGCTGCTACTTAAACCTGAGCTCTTATCCATATCAAGTGCATTCCGGCTAGGAGTCAGAAAGTGTTGGTTGCTCAGTCATGTCTGACTCTTTGGGACCCCATGGACTCTAACCTGCCAGGCTCTTCTGTCCATGGGATTCTCCAGGCAAGAATACTGGAGTGGGTAGCCATTCCCTTCTCCAGGGGATCTTCCTGACCCAGGGATCAAACCCGATCTCCTATAATGCAGGCAGATTCTTTATTGTCTGAGACATCAGTCAGGGCCCCACAAAAACTTGCAAGAGGGGGAGAAAAGAGACTCTACTCACAAGATAAGTTTAAAACAGAATGTAAAACCCTTGTTTTGTGAATTGTATGGGCTCTAAAGAACTGCTGCATCTGCTCCAGGTTTTTGCTAAGGCAGAAAGATGGAGCTTTTGTGCCTTTCTTCCTAGGTGCTTCCTACAAGGCAATGGTACTCATATCAGCTGGAGATTTCTCAGAGATGCACCCAGGCTGACTGAAGCAGAATATCTGAGACAAGGGCCCAGGAATTTTTTTGCCAAAATGTCCAGGGGTTTTAATGGTTACTGAAGTCTGAGAACCTATGTTTTTAAAAGAGCAATGACCCACAAACAAAGGAACTGAGAGAAGTAATAGAAGGGGCCAGACTGATGATGGCCAGCTGAAGGCCCGCTTTCTCAGCAGCCAAAGCCTAGAGGACAGGGAAGGCATTGCAGCAGCGGAGCTGCAAGGGCCTGGAAGCCCCAGGCAGCCCTTCTGCCTTCCGATGGAGCTCAGAGCGTGGTAGTAACTTGCCCAAACTGCACAACAGTATTAGAGAAAACTCAACCCTGGGGTCTCCTGACTTTTCATGCTGTACCCCCTGCATTAGAAAATGGGAGCATTTGGGTCTATCTCAGAGACTATTGGGAAGGAGTGAATGTAAGCAAGCTACTTAACATGCCTGAGTCTCTATTTAAGAAGAGCTTTTGGGAGATCACATTCAGGTCTTCTCCTAACAGTAAAATTCTAACAATTTGAGGATCCAGGAAAATAATACCAAAGAATTCAGTGAGCTGGTGGAGACACTGGAAAATGAGGAGCATACACCCTTGGTGAAGAGACGCTGACATCCAGCTGACTGTCAGGGGCCCCGCAGAGGACTTGTGGAACATTCACAGGGTCTGGTTGCCAGTCTAGGCCCCCGTACTTATCCTTTAACCCTCACTTCAAATCCTACAGGATAAAGGGAACAAACATATTTGCTATTTTTGGCATTATGTTAGCTTGGGCCGCTCCTCCCCCAGAAGCAAATGCTGAGATGAGGATTCAGTGTAAGTCATGTATTGGGGAGACCCAGGAATCACTAGCAGTGAAATGGAGAAGTAGAACAGGGAAGGAAAGGTAGTCATTCAAGGACTAATCAGCAAGCAAGCAAGTTCCACCTTGGGAACGAGAGCTCAGTCCTGCTGGGGATGTCTGAGAGATTGCATATAGTCTGTCCTCAGTACTATTCCATCCAGGGCGAGACAACTAAGGTATTCCTACATCGATTCCCATCACTTTCTCAGGGCTGCCTCTGGGGAGTGTGGAGGTTGATTTCTTTGGAATTTCTAGCCTGCTTTGTACTAGAAGAGCAGACTACAGTGTCCAGAGAAAGTCTCCAAGCAAAGAGATGCGAGTGGTGGCATTTGAAGGTGGAGTTAGTGAGGGCCGACGTGACATCACGTGAGTGGGGCACCAGCGACATTTGCACCATGATGCTATTCACCCCCATCATGCCACCTCCATGCCTGCTGTGTGTGAAGTCAGGACAGTGTTCTTAAGTGAGAGAGGAATCTGAAAAATCATGTGAAATTTCCTAATTCTTAAAGCGTGGCAGCCAATTTATAGTAAAAAGACTACAAATATCACTTGTAAATGTCTCTTTTTAATAGATGCATTCATTGGGCTTAGGAAGATATGGGTTTGACTTCCATTTCAGCCAATGAATTTGATAAAAGTTAGTCACTCACTGTCTAGTGGCCCCTAAGTATCATCTCTTAAATGCAAACCCCAGGCCAAGGAAAAGTCATGGATGAATTTATTCAACTTTTAACTGCAAGGGTTGGGGGCGGGGATTGCCTTCATTTTGGGCATCTACCTTGTACCTGGTTTACCTCTTATGGCTTTATACTAATTACTTTATGTAATTCTTACAACCACTCTATAATATGTTATTTATTTTCCTTTTCAAACCTCAAACATCACTCCTTAAACACCCCTAGATATTATTTCTATCATGGACAAATAGTGAACAATTTATTTTCAGTTGATAACAAATAATTTCCCTTGTAGTCTCTGAGGAGGCCAGAAAGGATTTATCCTCTTATATGTGAGGAATTCACTGTTTCTCACTTTCTTTATTGGCGGATAACTGCTTTATAATATTGTGCTGGATTCTGCCGTGCCTCGATATGAATCAGCTACGGGATACGCACGGCCCCTCCTTTCCGCATCTCCCACGTGTCTCCGTCCCACCCCCCCTTCTGTGTTGTCTCAGAGCACTGGATTGGGCTCCCTGTGTCACACGGCAAATTCCCACTTGCTTCTATTTTCTATATGGTCATGTATATGTTTCCGTGCTCTCCTCTCAATTTGTCCCACATTTTGAAATATATATATAGGTTCATAGGAGGTTGCAAAGAAAGGTGCACCCAGTTCTCCCTAAATATTAGCATCTTTTACACTATGGAAAAATATCAACACCAAGAAATTGATGGACAGTCCATAGAGCTTGCTCAGATTTCATTAGTTATATATAAACTCATTTGTGTATGTTGTGTGTGTGAGTGTCTGTGTGTACTCGGCAATTTTATCACATTGTAGACTTGCATAACTACTAACATATTGATAACCAATGGTAACATCACTATAAAATGATGATGCTACCCCTCATCTGTAACTCTGGCAACCACTAATTTGCTGTACATCTCTATATTTACAAATGTTATATACATGTTATATAAAAGTTATATTCACAAATGTTACATAAATGGAATTATGCATTGTGTATCCTTTTGAGTTTCACTTTGTTTCACTCAGTATGGGCTTCCTCTTCTGGGACTGCACTCAGTCCTGCCGGCCACAGGCCCCGCCCCCTGGCGTGTCTCCGATGTCACCACCCCCCTGCAGAGGGGCCTTCTCTGACAGCCTCTGCAGACTCTCTGCTGTCCACCCTCCTTACTCGGCTTAAATCAACGACTCATAGAAAACTTAGAATGTATCACCTTGCCTGTCTGGTGGTGATTTTGTTTGTATGTTTATGTATCTGTTTATGATCACACCCTGATATCAGGGCTTCCCTGGTAGCTCAGTTGGAAAAGAATCTGCCTGCAATGCAAGAGACCCTGGTTCAATTCCTGGGTTGGGCAGATCCCCTGGACAAGGGATAGGCTACCCACTCCGGTCCTCTTGGGCTTCCCTGGTGGCTCAGCTGGTAAAGAATCCGCCTGCAGTGCAGAAGACCTGGGTTCAATCCCTGGGTTGGGAAGATCCCCTGGAGAAGGGAAAGGCTATCCACTCCAGTATTCTGGCCTGGAGAATTCCATGGACTCTATAGTCCATGGGGTCACAAAGAGTCGGACACGATTGAGTGACTTTCAGTTTATGATCATACCCTTACACTTAGAATAAACTGAATGAAATTAGTGATTTTGCTTTACTCATTCTTAGGACCTTGCACAGAGTTGGACGTGACTGAAGCGATTTAACATGCATGCATGCATATATAAAATACACATATATACATGGAAATATGGCAAATGGGATTATGGGTGATATTTATTTTATCCTTTATACGTTTCTGAATTTGCTGGATTTTCTGCAATAAAATCAACAATTTTTTTTTTTTTTAAACAAAGAAAAGCCGAAGTGCTTGGGAAGCTTCTGGCTACCCTCTGATCATTCCTGGGCAAATTCTGATGTGACATGAATGTTTTCCATGTGAGTGAGGACGCTGGGTGGTGCATTAGAAGACAGGTGCATTCAAGGGACACTGGCTCCATTCATCCAGGGGCTCTTACATCTGGGGGGAGTTCAAGGAGATTGTTGTTGTTTAGTTGCTAAGTCATGTCCAAGTCTTTTTGTGACTCCGTGGAAAGGGCCTAAACAGCAAAACTTCAAAACTCTCCTAACTAAGCCTTCCTGAGAACATCAACTCATTCCTTCCATGGCTGTTGTTCTATATTGTTTTGTACCCTGGTGCGGCTGATAAGTCTCAAGTGAATTCTCTGGGTAGGTTGCAGTGATGGGAAATGCAGAAATCTGAGCCTAGAGATACACCAGTGTGGTGGATATCTTCCATTCATCCTTCCAGATCTAGGTCCTCCCTTCTCTGAGCCCTGGGAGATCAACTTGTGTTGACCCACTGATGGCTTCCAGCTGGACTCAGTCAATGCAGGGCTCCAGTGGGAGCCTGGAAGGAAGGAGCAGAGTGAGGCTGGGTTATTTTTGGCCTTGCTCTCAACCTGCAGGTTCACTGTGGGTCTGGCTTCCAGTGAAGCTCAGAGCTCCTGCCAGCCAGCCCTCTCTGTGACAATCTCTACTTCCAGATTCCAGTCATGAGTTCTGCACCTTACCTCTTCAGGCATGGGGTAGCAAGATCAGTGTTCCAGCCTAGAGAACTGCCCTGGTCCTCATGACACTTCCTCTTGATTGATCTACATCCACCAATACCTTTATTAAACTCTCCCAAAGGGCTTCCCAGGTGGCACTAGTGGTAAAGAACCCACCTGCCAGTGCAGGAGACATAAGAGACACAGGTTCAAATCCTGGGTCAGGGAGATCCCCTGCAGGAGGGCACGGCTACCCACTCCAGTTTTCTTGCCTGCAGAATCTCGTGGACGGAGGAGCCTGGCAGGCTATAGTCCATAGTGTCGCCAAGAGTCAAACATGACTGAAGTGACTTAGCACACACACACACACACCCAAAGTACTGGAATTTGTCATCTGCAGGGACTCTTAGTGATACCGCAGACATGAATAGGGTGGACACAGTCCTAGAAAAGTCATTTTTCCCCACCAACAAAAATAAGCATGTGGCAGGAAAATAAAAGACCTTTCCATATTACTTCCCATGCTTATTGTTAAAGTGGAAAATTATCCTTCAAATTCAGTTCACAGATACTTCTAACAGGATGACACAGAGGATGGTGATTTCCTTTCTATAAGCCTTCTGGGAAGTGTCATAGGTGACTTATGGAAAATCAGAATTATGAGAAAGTGCTCTTGGGAAGATAATACCAGTGACAGATGAAGTGACAAAGTAAACTGGGGAGGGACCAGACATGAAAACCTTACCCGACCATCGCTTGTCAGCAGGATGGAGTCACTCTTTATGTCCCTGTGGATCACTCCTTGGTTGTGAAGGTAGGAGAGAGCTCTCAGAACTGACAGACAGACAGTGGCTATCTGCTCTTCATTCATTCTAGAAAGGAAATCACATTGAAGGAGCTAGGTCAGGTTTAAGACCATCTTTGAAATGATCAAGAGAGGTAGCTCCCTTGGGTTCCAGTGAACCCGTCCATGCTCCCCAGGCCATGTCTGGAAAACCTACAGGGAAGGAAAAGGAAGTCTTTGGGACCTGATTCCCAGAACCTAAGGCTTAATCCTAATGATGACAGGGACCACGTATAAACTGAAGGAAAGAGATCCCAGTGGCTGGTCTTTGGGTCATTAGAGCAAATGCACTTCCCTGAACTCCTACAGGCAGTTCTCCAGGTCCTGACAAACCACCAGGGCTCTGCAGAGCGGGACACTGAATGGACCCATAGTTCCAGGAACAGCTCCTAGGTGACTGTGAGGAAGTCCTTTAACTTCCTTGGGTCTCTTTTTCTTCATCGTGGACATGGGCATGACCATGGTTCTCTTCCTGGGCTTCCCTGGTAGCTCAGCTGGTGGAGAATCCACCTGCAACGTGGGAGACCTGGGTTCGATCCCTGGGTTGGGAAGATCCCTTGGAGAAGGGCATGGAAACCCACTCCAGTATTCTGGCCTGGAGAATTCCATGGACAGAGGAGCCTGGTGACTATAGTCCATAGGGCTGCAGAGTCCTACATGACGGAGTGGCCGAGCACACATATGCATACACACGCACACACATGCACACACACACACCATCTACCTGTATCTATATCCATACAGGGTTGCTGTGACCTCAGGCTATACTAATAGGAATCTGCCAGCTGAAATGCTGGTGATAAATGTTCAGTGTCTTCCCCAGCATCATTTTGTTTTCAGGTGGTCTCCCACTGACTCAGATCTGTAGGGGGTCATGACTGAAACACTGCCTCATTATGGTGGAGAAACAGCAGCATCTCAGTTCCCTCACATGGGTTCCCAATGCTTTCCTGCTATCTTGCTTCCCCTCTATTGCTGCTCATCTGGATTCACTTATGATTTGGATGCCATTTCAGTGACATCTGATACAACTCCTTCATGATAATCCTTTCAATTTTTTGGCATTTTATCTACCAGCAAAGCAAACTTAAAGTTTCCTAAATGTACATGATTTTTGTTTTACATATGTGTTCCTTTGAACCTTGCTTTTCCAAGCATGGTCCATGAACTAATAGCATTAGCATTGCCTGGGGGCTCCTTAGAATGCAAAGTATCACTCTCCTCCCTATTGAATCAGGATCTGCATTTTAATAAGATCCATGGGTAATTTGTATGCATATTAAAATTTGAGAAGTACTGTCTTAGCACAGACTCTTTCATTTGCTTTCAATGCCCTTTTCTTCCCACTTGCCTTCTTAGTAAACTCCTATGCATCTCTCAAAACCCATCTTGGACATTGCTGTATATCAAAAATATTTCTTGACTCTAATAAAGGTATTCAGGTATTCTTCTATGCTACTCATGTACATCTTTCTAATTCTGCACAGGTGTTGTAATTTATTTATTTTGTACCCCCAGCATTCAGGAAAGAGTCTGGCACATAAAAAGTGATTAATACACACTTGATGAAATGACCACAACTGGCATATCAGAGAATCAAGGAGCTGAGGCAACAGGGGCAATTAACCATTGTTACTTGCAAGGCGATTTGAAACAGAATTGAAAAATCTCTCTCTCTCTCAGTCTTTTATGTAGTTTATTCTTGTTAAAACTACATAAAACTTTGCTCTTTCACCTGCCCCTGCCTTCCCAGATACCCTTGGTAGTATCAACATATAGCAATGGCATAGCAACTCAGGAGAATGAAACTCAGTTTTAGATACCTTCATAGGGATGGGAAATTCTATTATTTGTCACTTAAACTCAATTCTCAGCAGCTTGCTGATTTAAAATCAATGAGTATCAGTGAACTCCTAGAGGGCAGGGAGAGTGTGAATTAAATGAATGAACTATACATACATGATATTGTAACAGGCATCTGGGAATACAGAAGAAAGGGCAGTCATTCCTCTGCCTTCAAAGTGCTTACAACTTATGAAGAGTTCATTGAGGTAGTTACTGAAGTCTTACCCTGGGTAAGAATAATACGCATCTTGAATTATTTGTCTGGATAATAAGAACCTTACCTGGTATGAGTAACGATGTCTGTCAAGGCACCGCCTTCTAGGAATTCCATGACCACCCAGAGCTCATCACTGACAAGGTAGCTGTTGTACATGTCAACCACGTTGTCATGGTGATAATCCCGCATTATCACAACCTGGGCAAAATGGAAAGACACCACTTGACTTGGGAAGGTGAAATTAAGCATTTTGTTTTCTTGTGACCACATCTGGGCTGTGAGTTTAATGATGGAGAAGTAATGATGGGGAGGGAGAGAGATTCAGAAGTCTATTACAGACGCAGGGACAGCACTGAGAGTCACCGGTGGGAATAGAGATCACGTTAGCAAAGTCAGAGAAAACAGCAGGTCAGTGAGACTTGGGGAGAATCAAGAATAAAGACAGGCAGAACCACAGAAGGGTCTCCATTCACAAGACTGAGGTTAGTTGACTATTTTGGGGGATGTGATCAGATTTCTCATGGGTTGCTCTTAAAACCCACTGTACATACTCTGCTGTTGGTTAACTGGGCAAAAGGATCACCAACGCAAAGTAACTGAGTCTCATAAGTGAATGAAATGAACAGTTATTAGGGTATGGGCCACATGAGACCAATTTAACTTCTTGGGAGGTCTGTATTGAGTCTAAAAGAGTTTGGGCTGAATACAAAGGATAAGTCTTGAAGGTAAAAACATTATGATTTAAGCATAAAAAGGTCAGCTTGTGTCTGCTTGCTAGAGAGAGCATCCAGGAGTTGCTGTCCTGTGGCTGCTTGTGGGGACACTTTCAGAATCAGTATTGAATAATAAATTATACAGTTATTATTTAAGTTCACCTGCCCCGTCTGTTCTGGCATTGTAATTTGGAAATAAGTTCTAGAAATCGGGAGCTGTGGATCGGAAAGAAGCTGAACCCCACTTACCTGGTGCTGTCTGTGAGGTGTGGAGGGTGGAAAAGAAATGAATACCTATGGGAGGTAGAATGCATGGAGCTTCTGGTGGCTTCACATGAACCCCCACAGAAGAAGGTTCAAAATCACAGCTGAGTGCATGGTCACAGCCGTATGAACCTGCTGTCTGACCGGGGTTAGTCCTGTAAACTGAGACCAGGTGTCCTTGCTGCTAAAATGGAGATAACATCTTTCTGTCACCTGACCAATGCTTAGCACAGAGGGTGACCCACAGGAGGAACTTCATAAAGAGGCAGCCACTGAGGCACAGAAAAAGGGATGCTGTTTTTATATTTACATTTTCAGCATCCTCTAATGTCATAAAACGTACATGCGCTATTTCTAAAATGGGAAAGAAAAGTTACAGAGGACAGAAAGATTGACCCAAACACCCCATCTACCTCATTGAAAAGCAGCTCTCGCCTCTGTTGCTTCCGGAGGTCCATTTTCTTCACTGCGACTTGTTTTCCAGTGTGTTTCTCCGTGGCGATGCACACAATGCCGGTCGACCCCTCCCCAATTTTGATAAAGTTGTCCAAGTATTCCCTGGGGTCTCCTGGGCTGACCACCAGCTGCAAGGCAGCCCGGAACTGTTCGTGGGACACCCTGGAGGGTTGCTGGTCTGAGGAGGAGCCCCAGCTGGGTGGGGGGTAGGTGCTAGATGAGATGCTGAGAGAGCTCAGGTAAGAAGCTGTGGAGATGTACTGTGAGCTGGTCTGCAGGGACGGGTGGTGGTACAGGGTGGCTTTGTGGTACCCGGATGGGTACTGGTGGCTGCTTGAGGAATAGCCTGCTTTGCTCTGACTCTGAGGTAGTTTGCTGGGACCCCTGGGGTAGGTGTCGGACCCTGACAGCGGTGGGCTGAGGACCATCTGTGCTCGATCATAGTCCACCTGGAAAGACAGACACAGACAGAGAAACTCACAGGCTCTACCTGAACGTCACAGTCAGCACACCGCTGGACCAAATGATGAGCACCACTTCTCACAACCTGTTCGGGGGAAGGCTTACCTCGCGAAGTCCTGGATGTCTGCTCCCACCCTTATCTGCCCTCCAACTTCCCCATCCAGCCTCTTTCTTCCTCATTCCCTATTAAAATCCTCAGAAGCAGACTCTGAGGCCTGCATTAGGATGCAAGTAGTAGGAGGTGATCCCTGGACTTATGAAGTGGGACAGGAATGGGGAAAAAGTCAATAAAGGGTGAATCATAAAGCATGGTGGTTAGTTTTAGGTGTCAACTTGGCTACACATGGAGCCCCTTTGCTTGTTCAAACACCAGTCTAGGTATCACTGTGGAGGCAATTTTCAGATGTGATTAACATTTAAATCAGTAGACCTTGAGTAGAACAGATTACCCTCCAAAATGTGGGTGGGCCATATCGAATCAGTTGAAGGTTTTAAGAGAAAAGATGGTGTTTACCCAAAGAGGAAGGGTTTTTGCACCTACACTGTCCTTGGGCTCGAATCTCTATCAATTCTTGCTGGAATTTCTAGCCCCCACAATTGCATGAGTCAGTTCCTTAAAACCTCTCCCTCTCTCTGTACGCATGCATGCACACACGTGCATACACTGTTGGTTCTGTTTCTCTGGTGAACTCTAACATACACAGCAAGATACCATTGATGTAACTGGAACCTAATCCCACTAGGCAAGTCTGAACCCTGGAAGACTATGTAGGACATGCACTTTAAAATTGTCCCATCTCAGAGCAGAGAGTTAAGGTATTCAGGTACCAAATCTGCTTACCATCAGCAACTTGGGATATGAATTCCCTGGCACTTTTGGCTTTCCGTGTCCTGAACTGAGCAGGCTCTGACAGTCAGGGGAAGGTCTAAGACCAGGATTTTTTAGCCTTGGTACCCATGATGTTCTGGGCCAGATAATTCTTTGATGTGGACGGCTGTCCTGCATATTGAAGGATATTTAGCAGCATCCCTGGATTCTACCCACTAGATGCTGTAGCAGCTTCTCCTCCCATTTATGGCCAACAAAAGTTTCGTAAGATGTTGTCAAATGTTCCCAGGATATGGACAAAATAACCCTTGATTAAGGACTACTATTTTAGACAAAGGAAAGCAGTGCTGGCAGATAGAAACAGTCAGTGGTGAAGGGATATGTCTGAGGCACCAACAGTACAAATGTATTGAGAGAAAACATATTTGCAGGGCTGTGTGTGTGTGAAAGAGAAATCTACTCAGCTCTCAGAAGGATTACAGCAGAGAACATTCTACTCTAATTGTGAAGAGTGGAGCGGATGGGGAGGACAGATAGGGCAGGGGTGGGGGAAGCCAGTGAGGGGTTTCTAAGATGGTAGAGGTAGGCTTCAGCAGCCACACTCTGGAAAAGACCAAGAAGGAGCTCTGGCCACCCCTGGAATGACTGAGGTCAAGGATGGTGAATATGCCATAGCACACTACCCTCACCTCCTTGCCCAAAGTAGGAAGTGTTAGTAGATCAATGCACTCCTTTGCACAAGATCCTGATAATAACAGTGTTGGGTAAATAGAAGGTGCTTGAAAAAGATTTGTTGATGGGACCTCAGCCTCTTTCTTAACACAGCATCCCAGGAAGTCTCTACTACTCTACTAGGATGTACATGGAATGACATCTTCATGCTCACCCTCATCTACCCCGAGGATCTAGATTTGCTCTAAATGATGGTTATTGGCTACCTGTGGCTATCTAATTAAAATCAATAGAAACCAAAGTTAAAAATTTCATTCTGCATTCACATTAGTCATATGTTAGGTATTTAATGAGTTGCCATATCCAACAGCACAGATAAGAGAATATTTCCACCATTGCAGACTATTCTACCGGATTGCACTGTTCTATATGAATTCACTGGTCCTGTGTGGTCCATTCATTCATTCATTTAGTGCTGTGCTTAATCGCTCAGTCATGTCCAACTCTTTGTGACCCCAAGGACTGTAGCCCGCCAAGCTCCTCTGTCCATTGGATTCTCCACGCAAGAATACTGGAGTGGGTTGCCATGCCCTCCTCCAGGGGATCTTCCCAACCCAGGGATCAAACCAAGGTCTCCCACATTGCAGGCAGATTCTTTACCATCTGAGCCACCAGGGAAGCCCCATTTATTTAGCACACGAATTAATATTTGAGCAACTATTAGCTGCTAGGCACCATCTCAGGCTTGGTGGGAAGGTCCAGCAATAATCGCAAGGGATGGTATTTCTGTCTTCCTGGAGTTTACTAGAGAAGAAGATGGAAGATAGACAAGAAAACCAATAACTATGCAGTATATGGTCTAGTAGCAATGGGTGATATGAAAAATAGAGCAGCGGAAGGGGGTTGAGAGTAACAAGATGCCCTCTTGGACGAGCTGGCCGAAGAGGGCTTTCTGAGAGGTGCCGCACGAGCAGAAGCCTGGCTGAAGTGAGGGAGCGAGCCCTGGACTGTGGGGAGGGGGGCAGCCCAGGCAGGGGCGCAGCATGCGCAGAGCTCTGAACACACACAGGCTTGAGGAGCAGGCGCCCGGGGAAGGCGGGCGCAGAAGGAGCGCCCAGGCAGATCCTGCGGACGCCCTGCAAGGACGCCGCAGGTTGCAACTCAGGGGGGCGTGGTGGGGTCCTGACTCTCTCGCCGCTGAAGGAGCAGCTCTGGTGGCAGGGATGCCCGTGAGCTTACTGCAGTCAGTGTGGGCAGAGACTAGGCTGGGCTCTCTACATGGCATGAGGAACGTGGGGTCCAGGGTCAAGTCTAAAGACAGAGCTGACAGGATTTGCTGACGGATGCGATTAGAATAGGAAGCAGAAGAATCAGAGGTAGTTCCCAGGATTTTGGCTGGAGAACAGGCCACTTAGTAATACAAGGAGCGCAAGGGAAGAAGCAGGATTGTGGGTGGTGAGTCAGCCTCTAAGACGGCTCCCAGGGATCCCTGCTTCCCGACAGGAATGTGCAGTCTTCTCCGCGGTATCAGGTGGATTTGTGTGGGGAAAAGAATATGGTGGAAGTGATAGCAAGTGCCCTCTGAGGTCAGTATGGACATCATGTCTTCTCCACATTCTCTCCTGTTGCTCTGGCTTTCTCTGGTTGCCATCTTGTGGGGACACTCAAATGTCTATGGCGAGGTCTTCCTGCCAAGAGCCAGCTGGAAACAGAAGCCTTCCGCCAACAGCGAAGCATGTCATCTCGGAAGTGAACCTCTGCCCCAGTCAAGCCTTCAGATGGCGGTAGCCAGGGATTCCTTATTACACACGAATAGGTAACTAACACATGGGGGAAACCCAGTCCCATCACGGCTGTGTGAAGTGTGAGACGGCTATTAATCATCCGCACAGAGATGTCGCTCAGGTGACTTAGGCATGCCTCCAGTCCAGGGAAGAGGTGAGGCTGACGACATGACCCTGAGAGCTGTCAATATTTAGCTGGCATTAAAAGCCATGGCATAGAATGTGTAAGAGAAAGTTCAAGGACTCCAGCATGTGGAGTCCAGAAAGAGAAGGAGGAAGCGGCGTAAGAGCCGCGGAGGAGGGGCCAGATGGTCAGGAAAGGCACGAAGGGCCTAGGGTGTCCTGAGGCCCGGGACAGTGTTTCAGGAAGGAAGGAGTGGGGCGCCGCCGCATGCCACAGAGAAGTGAAGCAGGGTGCAGCAGGGCGCCTGCCGCACCTGGCCACGTCATCGGACACAGGCGCGCTCAGAGGCACTGGCCCGCACACCGCGTGGCCAGGGCCACCCCCCCAAGTCAGGGAACAGGTCTGCACACAGGGGGCCCCTGACAGGTGCCGCCGCGGTCCTATTCTAGGTTACACACGGCCCTCTGGCTCCAGATCACACTGCCCGCCTCCTGCCCTGCTGCACTCGGGAGCCTCGCACCAGCTGGGTCTGGGTGCTGTGCCGTCTGAGCCCTGGCCTGCTTGCAGAGCGGAGAGAAAGTATCTAAGGATGTATTGAAAACTGAGTTTTGATTCTGGTAACTTGAGTCAAAACACTTAGTAAAGTCAGGGTCATCATATCTCTCTCCGAGGGTTTTTATGAGGTTTAAGGTAAGCCTAAGGGCCCCCTAGAGCAGCCTACTGTTTAAGAAAAGGCTCTGGATGCAAAGCCTTTTTTAGCCATTTACAAGTTGTGTGACATTGGGCAAGTTATTTAGACTCCTGTGCTTCAGTTTCTCATCTTAAAGATGGGAGTAATAATAATAATACCTACAGAATAATAATGGTACTTGCCTAATAATAATAATAATACCTACCTCCTTTGGTCACTGCAAATGCTAAGGAGTTGAATACAAATTAAAGAATTTGAATGGAGATTATTCCATATAATCTATTAATTCATTCTAGGTAGTGTTATATAAATTGCTTAGCAAAATAGAGGGAATGTAAAAGAAAATAATAAATAATAACTACAATGATAATAAAACTAGTGAGCATTTATTGAATACTTACAATGTACTTGTATATATACTCCTATCACACACATCTTCTAAAACAAAGTGGCTCACTATAATATAGCAAACATCATTGAAATACTATATTTGAGATCAAGTTGGTTTTTGTCTAAGGCCCTGGATTTGTGCCATACACAAAACAAAACTGGTATGTGCTAGGGTTAGGGGATGACAAATGCCACTGTAAATTAAATAATTAAATTCTTCCTGCAAATTAAGCTCAGATTAGCAAAGTCCAGGCTAGTTACAAGGCTGTCATGTGAGGGGAAGCTGGATCTATGACTTTCACTCTTGAAAGTGTGTCCTGGGAGCCATCACATGCCATTATCTCCTGCTGTCTTTATGACAGTATTTCCTCCTGTACTTTGAAACAGGATTCGTTCTCCACAAGCAGGTATAACTGATCTCTGAAGAAATGTTGGAAGTGAAAGGTGTCTCTGGTGGGAATCACACTCCTCCACTGTGCTTCCTTATCAGACTCCTCGTCACGACTGTCACGTGACATTAAGAAAACACCACGTGATTCTGAGCTTACATTTAGTTTTGTGGATGGTGTTAGAGAATGCTCTAATTTCATTCTTTGCCATGTAGCTGTCCAGTTTTCCCAGCACCATTTATGAAAGAGACTATCTTTTCTCCATTGTGTATTCTTACCTCCTTTTGTCTTGCAAATCAACCATACTCCAATATAGAATAAAAATTAAATTTTAAAAAACTAAATAATTAAATACCAAAAAAGAAAAGAAAAGGATGCTTGTCTGCACAAATGGGAGGATTTCCAGTTAGATAGAATGCAGAGTTCTTCACCGTGAGCTAAAGGTCTTTGAAATTAGGTCTTAGAGATAAAACAGTGCCACTGTCTTTCATGGCTGCTAGAAGGAGGTGCAGACTCTTAAAAAAGCAATGGATGAGGCACAAATGCCATCACAAGAGACAGGTTTTGGTACCAGGCTCAAGGGATATGGGTCAAAGGACAATGGACGTTTGGCTACTGGGAGAGAATGCGTGGTCCTCCCTCCATGCTCCGTCCACTCAAAGAGATGATGGTGGACAAACAGCTGGCTACGTAAAGGAGAATTCATAAGCAACCTGTTCTATTGACTGTGTTGCTGAACCACGGTCCCCAGGTGATCTTCATGACCCAAGGGTTCCATGATGGTGACTGTCGCTGGCTCAAACACTGTGGCTAGCCTCATGATTTTTCACTCTAACAGACAAGCAGAAGGTAGTTAATCCCACTGTATGGTTGATAAAACTAAAGCTCTGGGAGGCAAAACTCTCCCCAAGCAATCCAAGGTCAAGTGGCCCAAACCATAATCTACCATCTGATTCTTTGGTTCAAGCCAGGTCACCCCCAGGGGGACAGTGTCCATGTCCCAGCTGATGGGCAAACTGGCACCACGGCCTGGTTTACTGCCTGCCCTGGCAATTCTTATATTAGTTGTCACCTCTACAAACCAAGGCTTAATGTTCTTTTTTTCATAAAAGTAGGAATGTTTTACTGGGAGCCGAAGTTGGGTCCCTTCCTTTAACCAACTGCTTTGTTAGAAGCGTGTCCCGCAGGAGTAACACACTGATGTTAATAATGATTCCTGACATTTGCTGAGTGCTTTCTATGTGCCAGGGACTATTTTAAGCATTTTATATATGAGCCTGCATTTAAATCCCAAGTAACACAATGAAATAAAGTCCTGAAACGGTTCCATTTTACAGATAAGGAAGCTGAGACACCATGGGTTTAAGTAGGTCATGGAAAAGTCTCATAGCTCCTAAGAGTCGAGCTGGGATTCAAATCCAGACAGTATCACCTTAGAATTTGTGATAGCTTCTCAGAGATATCCTTCAACAATAAAAAGATAGCCAGGGTCAGGACTGAGGTGGACACAGTATACAGTGATAGCTACAGAGCTGAACCTGGTTGGGTGCTTCACTAGGGGCCCAGATGTCTAAGAAGCCTGGGGCAGAATGCAAGAACTCGGCCAGAAAATGATGGATGATAATACCTGGGGGAGGGGGATGGAAGAAAAATTAACTGTGTGTGTTTTAACAGTCTTGGCTTATATAAATCAGCTCAAAATATATTAGAAAGGGATAATCAATAGTTATAGCAAAATGAGTTGATCGTTACAGGAAAATGAGCACATTGCTTTCATTTTTCTGTGGTCATAGCCACAGAAAATTTTGTGTTCAGGCACAAGGCTCAAACTTTCTTCTAGGTGTTTATCTAAGCTCTCTTCTATAACAAGGTCTCCTGGCCTTTTACATGGCTCTTAAACTGTTACAATGATTTAATTGTCCTACTCTAGATAATCTTTCCCATCATACCTTATAATCATAAATGGGTAAAACAAAAATGATGAATTTGCCCATATATACTGTTTTGTACATACATACACACTTGTGCCTATAAGAAAGACTTTCAAAGGAGTAAAGCTTGAACTGGCAACTTTTTCTAAACCTGACTTACAAATATATTCTAGGGAAAGAAGGAGTCCATGTGAGCAGGCCTACAGTATCTTGAGATGAATGTAAGATTTTATCATTTAGTAAAACCACAATGGAGTGAAATTAGACTAGGGAAAGGTATAGATATTTAAAAAGAGAATCCAATGTGCTGCTCACCACCCTTGTCTCAAAACATCTATGCATCTAGTGTATGCTCTAAGACTTTACTGCAGTAAGCCCTTATTTCAAGGGCACAGGGGTGGGAAGGCAGAAGGCAGGAGAGAAAGCAGTGAGGGGCCACCAGAAAGCTTGCCCCTGCTTCTCTGAAGAAAACACTCCAGTGACTTTGTGGAGAAGTAGCTTCATACAAATAAGACCGTGGTCTACATACACTGAAGGTGGGTTTCTATACGGCAAGGTGTAGCAATAATAGAGAAGACCAGATCGATTTGTAAATTATCACCTAGGCTGATGTCACCAGACTGACAAACTGCTTAGCTGAGGTCACAGGACGACTAACTGTCACTAAAAATCAGACACATTCTGAAAAGGAACTCTCGCCACAGGAATCTTTAAAAATACTGAAAACAAATACAGAAAATGTTTCAGTTTCCTTCCTTTTTTAAATGGTTAATAACATATTCATTTTTTAGTTTCCCGATGACTTTCAGAATTCCATATAAATTAAATCTTGCTTTTTCATGTCTTTATTCAAACCCCGTCAAGAATGAAGAAAGGCCACACACAAAAAAGCAGTATTATATGGGAATAAATAATTCTCAGTTAACAACTCAGCCAGACTACCCTTGCACAATGAGCACAACATCTTCAAGGATAGGATCAGACACAGGCTTGTGATGTATCAAAATTATAAATAATTATAGAAATGAATTCATTTAATCAATCAATTTCACCAGTGGTGTGCCGGGGTGGACAGGACATAAAACTCCACACAGCTATCAATTGCTCTGATTACAGCTGGCTGTCAGCCAGAATTCCTCTGATCCATGTTAGTTAAATGCACATTAATCTGAATTTGGCAGTGTAATCAAGGACCTAACTGAACTGTGAAATTGAATTCTGCAGTGGAACATCATTTGGCCGTTTTATGCCAAGGCTGGGGAAAAAAGGCTCAGTGGGAGGAGGAAGAGAGAAAGAAAAGAAAGAAAAAACTCCTGCGGCAGCATCTATTTGTCATCGTGGCCTTCCACGCCAGTGACAGGCAGGCTGCAGCTAGATTGTGCTGGATGGGCGTGTGTGTGTGTGCGCACGCACACGTGTGTGCATGGTATAAGTCTGCACCCACATAATGGGGACTGCAGAAGCTTCCATGAAGGATGGAGTCTCTCTCTCCACGCCCTGCAGTTATAGGGAATGCGGAGGCAGCCGTTTCCAGTGCCTGAGTGTGATGCTTTAATACACCTTTTCAAAGTACAACAAAGCAAAGAGACTGCTCATGCCTGGAATGAAAAAAGCCAGACTGTGTGCTGCTTGTTCTCCATAAATCAAATGCAGGATAAGACTGAATCATAGGGCTCTAAGTAAGAAAAGGACATCTTACACTGTCCTTACTTGACTCAAAGGGAAGTGTAACAGGACCAGGCTTGGCTTGGGAAAAGGAACACATTTGCTCATAAGGACCTGGGAGAGAATCTGGAGCTGATTTTCTCTGCAGGGACATTTTAGAGACGGATAAGTAGGGGAAGGGGATTCACTAAATCCCGAGATCTGCATCCCTTGGTTATGCTCTGCAACCCCAGGTCTTCCTGCTGTGGGGCAGAGCTGCTGCTAATGGGGCCTGCTGGGCTCCTGTGTCTCCGTCCTTGACTTTCCAACCTCTCCTTCTCCCACCACGGGGGCTGCTGACACCAATGCTCTTACTACAGGATGGTGGGGAGTTTTTCCACCTCCAGTGGCATTTTAATAAACAGTAGCTACTGTTCCCACAGCTTGAGGCAGGACCTTGACACGTGCTGAGCCACGGTCACTTTCCTCTGAACTACTTATGTTCATTTACAAAACGGAGTGGCCCTATTTCAGACCCTATGACACTGGCCGGATGATACAGAGATACAGCACACACTTTGAGCTGGCATTCAATTTTGGTGAGCTGGCACATACATCACAGCAGGGAGCAGGGGTCACGAGCTGAACCCCCTAGGACCTCAGGGATCAAGGTGTCTCCTTAAGATCCTTGTTCAGGGAACTTGGGAAGTAGGTGCAGTTCTGGACTGTCAGACACTTGCTGGGTTTCCAAACTGCATGTAGCAGAAAGTTGCTCACCATATTTAACTTTTTTCCAGGAAAATCTCCCATCTGTGATGCTGGATACCCATCTAGGCATGTAGGAACTTACACGTTATGACACGAAGTTTGAAGAGTCATGCATTTCCCTGCTTGCCTTTCCCATGCATCCACAAAATGGATGGTAAATACACACAGAGAGTCTGACAAGTGGCCCATGACCTGTACAAAGAGGCAAACCTTGAGTTACGTGAAGAAGTGAATCGCTCTCCGATCAGCAGGCTGTTCCCCCACCTTGGAGTCAGTATATCCAATTAACCCCCCACAGTGGCTGCTGCAGACTCTGCAGATGCATCCTGTATTTGAGAGAAGATTACCCCACCTGTGCCCTGTCGCCAGCTGCAGGGATGTTGTGGGGTGGGGGGTGGGGCTGGACCCCTGGGGATTAGTTTGATGCTGAAGAACATGGTTCAAAAATGTCAGGGCCTCCGAGAGCACTGGGACAGACAATGCCAGGTTAGATTCATTTCGTTTTTAATTTGGTAATGGGAAAACCCACTTATAATGACCAAAATACAATTTACTTTGAACCCTAATAACATTCACGGGGAGATGAGTTCATTCATATGCAAAAGACGCCTCAAGTCTCCATCAGAAGGGACAGATGTCAGAGCTATTGCTCTGAGTCACCTCTTTGTATGTTTTATGAGCCTTAATGAACAGCCTACAGGAGCCCATGTGTAAAGGAAAAAGGTCTGCAGGCAGCACTCTCCGTTATTCTTTTAGGCGATTAAGCACTTCTTTCTTTCTCCCTCTCCCTCCCAGCCATTCCCCTTCTCAGATTGTTGGTGCAGCCTATCAGATTTCACCAGCCTTGTCATTTCATCACCCATGGGGCCCCTAAAGTGTCCCTGAAAAGTATTCTGCTGGGACCCTTAGGAGATCATGAGCTGCAGTTTTGTTCCTGGAGCCTTGGTTGAATCCGGGTATGCCCAGTATCGGAAAGAATGGTGAGTCATTAAACTTGATTCAGTAAGGCTGAGCACACTGGTTCAACTGCTCTTTCCTTCCAAGGAAAGCAAAGCGATAGCTGAGCAATGAACACTGGTGACTCCAGAAGGAGGGTCTGGGGAACCATGCCACGGTTTTTTCTCGCGTCCTCTATCTTCACTCAGAACTCCTTACGTCACTGTCTACCTGGGATGACATGGGCCTGGCATGGCTCACTTTGCTGCTCTATGCAGTGGGGATGGAGTGGGCAAGGTGGAAGGGTTGGTTGGCAAGGAGTCAACACAACTATCCATCTACAGTGATGATGGTGCTTGCTTTCATGCTGCTAAATTTTTGGTTCTCTCTTAGCATCTGGCTTTCATAGGAGGTCTGAGCATTTCACTTCCATTCTGGACACCAGAGAAAGAATTCAGGTGGCAGGATTGGGGTCCTCAGGCCAGCTCAGTCATGACCTAGAGCTTTGCATGACCTTGAGGAAGTCACACAACTACTCTGGCCTTCTGTGACCCAGATCTCTAAAGTAAGGACACTTGTAATTATGAAACTGCACAGAGCGACTGTGAGGGCAGAGTCAGATAGAACTTGTTACCATATTTTGAAAATGTGTGAAAGTTTATATCGATAGGATGCTCCTATGACTGGCACAAGAGATATAGTGACATGTTTTCCAACCAGAAACATTCCTGAGTATAAGGTCTGATACTGAGGATGTGACAAGTGCTAACTCCTTTACATTTATCAACCTTTCTCCAGCCACAGGACAAGCTGGAAGCAGGTACTGAGATGCCCTATTTGCAGATGAAGGGATTGAGGCACAGACAAGATCACACAGCTGGAGAGTGCTCGAATCTTGGGGATCTGACTCTAGAACGTGTGCTCTTCAATGTCTTCTGTAATGGGTGAGAAAATCTGAACTCTCTTCTACAAAATCCAATAAGACCATCACTCAGGGTTGAGGGAGTGCATATGAGAGACTCAGGGATCCCTACTCTTAATGCTTTACCTATAGATCACAGTCTGGTGACGCTAAGGAGCCTGTCAAAGGATTCCAGCCTACCAAGAACAGACAGAATAAAGTGCACTCCCATGCACCAAATCCGTCTGTGAGTCAGCATCCATTCCTTGTCAGCAAGGTGAGGGCTGCCTGCGGTGTGAGCATCTGGGCCTTGAGGGCTTATGTCCATTCCCCAAAGCCTTATGTACCTCATTTTTTTTTCTGTAGAAACAGGAACATCCTGGAATAGATAGACTTTGGAGTCAAATGGACTTAACTTTGGATCTTGGCTCAGCTGTTTGTCTCACATCCTTGGACATCTAGAAATATTAAGTCTCTTTGAGTCTCAGCTCCTTCACTGTAAAAAGGGAAATGATCTTGAATTCTTCAGGATTTGTCATGAGGACAAAATCAGGTCATGTTTGCAAAACGCTTAGCATAGCACCTGGCACACAGTTAACCCAGGCATCATATCACAACAGTCATCCTTCTAGAAGCTATACACACAGACTGATGTATGCAGAGGACACATATTAATAATTAGGCTACCGTAAGTATCAACTTATTTAACCTCATTCAACATCACAAGGCGTCTTTATGCCTATTTCATAGATAAAGAAGTAAAGGCACAGTTTAGCCTTTACTAAAGTGGTGACATCAAGACTCAAGCCAGGGAGTGTATCTTCCTGACCTACAGCCATGACTGCCGGAAAGCATTTGAGAAACGACAGTGAGGGGAAAAGAGTTCCCAGCTGGAGCTGCTTCTAGAGCAGCTCCCACGTGACACTGGGCTGTTTCTAGAGATATTTTGGTTGTTATAAGTGAGGGAGGGGTGCTATTGGCCTGTAGTGAGCAGACAACAAGGATGCTGCTAAATATCCTACAGTGCATGGGGGCACCCCCACAACAAACAGTTACCAGACCCCAAACGTCGGCAGTGTCCAGGCTGAGAAATCCTGCTATAGAGTAGAACAGGATGACACAACCCAACCCCCCACTGCTGCAGGTGTTGGAGGAGATTGTAAGAAGCCAAGTTAAGGCTTGGCACCCACAGAAGCTATTCCTGTGCCACTGGGGATGTGGCCAGTGTCTAGTGAGGGGCTGAGCCCAGAAATCTGGGTCCCAGCTCTCCTATGAGCAGGCTGACCAGGCTGTTTACTGAGCCTCTCAAAGCCCTGATGGGCTCATCTGTTCAAATGGGGCAAGAATTTACAGGACATGATGCTCAACAAGGCAACACATGGATCCGACACCCAGACAGTGCCTAGTGAGCTGGCAGAGTGGGGATGATGCTAGGGCCTTCTCAGCAGCTGGAGCCAGAGCAAGGGGTGGATGTCCCAGGCCAGCTCCAGACACCTGAGCCTGGTCCCTGGAGAGTGTCGGAATAAGTACAATCAAATGCATGGCAGGAGCTCCAGCCAGCTTCTCTCCCTCTAACGCAGGCTTGTCGACAGGGCAGGGTGGAAACAGTCTCTTCCACACTTTGGTAGTTCTGTAAGTCCTATATGGATTTGGTTTGACCTTATCTTCCTCTTAAGGATTCATCTGCTTAGCCCCAGCAGGAAAACCATTTAGAAGTAGAGAGATGGACGCCAGTGTCTACATATTCATAACAACCTTAATTCCTGTCACTCTAATGGGAAAATTAGGTAGGTAGATAACATTGCAGGATTTTTTTTTTAACTATAGGTTAACATGTGTAATTTTTGTTTTGTTTTTGTTTTTTTTGAATTTAAGCCAAAGTGTAAAACTGGTCTCTCTCTCTCTCTCTCTCTCTCACACACACACACACACACATACACACCCTCCTCATTTTTGCTGTATCTGGAAACCAAGTTTCATGCTTTCTCTCATTATTGTGAACATTACCCCCCAGTTTCTAGAATTTTCCATGAGGCAAAGTCAAATTATCCGAGTCATGATCACCATGTCTTCTCTCCACAGAAAATCCAAATGTGATTGGTAGATTTTCAAGAGTTTAGTTCTAAGGACACAAGCACCTAACTATTTTTAGAAAGATGCTATATATATATATTTTTCCATTTATTTTTATTAGTTGGAGGCTAATTACTTTATAATATTGTAGTAGTTTTTGCCATACATTGACATGAATCAGCCGTGGATTTACATGTAGTCCCCATCCCTATCCCCCCTCCCACCTCCCTCTCCACCTGATCCCTCTGGGTCTTCGTAGTGTACCAGGCCCGAGCACTTGTCTCATGCATCCAGCCTGGGCTGGTGATCTGTTTCACCCTAGATAATATACATGTTTCAATGCTGTTCTCTCGAAACATCCCATCCTTGCCTCCTCCCACAGAGTCCAAAAGTCTGTTCTGTATATCTGTGTCTCTTTTTCTGTTTTGCATATAGGGTTGTCGTTACCATCTTTCTAAATTCCATATAGATGCATTAGTATACTGTATTGGTCTTTATAGAAAGATGTTATATATATATTTTTTCTTTTTTTTTTTAGAAAGATGTTATATTTTTAAGCAAACATTTTAATTACTAGCAGGCCTCCCACCTCCTACCCTCCCACAAGACCTGCTCATGAATTTCTCATGGGTCTCCTACGAAACACGGAACAGCAGCTTGGAGTTCTGATTATACGAGATGAAAACGACTTGGTAGGAGTGTTATATGCTTTTTTCCTGAGCCATAATAGTCTCTGCATTGTTTCTGGGTTTGAGAAAACCAGATGTCAGGGCAGCTCTGCTCTGCCTTATGTTTGGGAGTCTGCAAGAAGAGGGCACGGTAAGGGTGGGGCAGTTGATGCCCTCCCTGCCTTGATCCTTCGCTCCATCCTCTCTCTATTCCTCCAGTTAACCTAACGTTCTGGTGGCCACCAGGACCTCTTGTGGGTTTTACTGGCAAATGCAGTTGAACCCCTAAAATTACATACGTCAATATAATGGGGAGAATGTTGAGTTGGGAGAAACTCCAGGCATGGATTCTTGTTCTTGTTTTGCAGCCAGCTATGAAGCCTTAAGTGTGCCATGTGACTTTCTGGACCGCAGTTTGCCCTTCTGTGAAATGAGTAGGCAGGGGATGTTGGTGGTTATATTAAATCTCAAATGCCTCAAGGGATTAGGCTAATGGGATAAGTGAGTGAAGTGTGCTAGGCAGAGCCTATCTTTTCTAATGGGGCAAGCCTTTACCTCTAAACAGTTCTGTTTCTAATTCTGTGTGGAAACGTGGGCCCAGGGACAACAAATGGTTCCACTTTTCACAAGAGAAACCTGAGACTCAAAAGCTGAGAATTCTAAGTGAAATATCTTGATTTTTCAGATGTTGAAAATGACGCCTGATGACTAAACATGTTAATGGGCCAAATACAGCTCCATGACTGAAAGATTAAAGCCTCGGAATACTGTTTTCTCAATGACAATGACCTGAAACAGCTCTCAACACAAGCATTCAAATATACTGCACAGACAAAATCATATTCAACCATGTATAGCCAAAACAATTCTGAGGAAAAAGAATACAACTGGAGGTGTCATATTTCCTCATTGCAAACTACATTACAAAGTTATAGTAATCAAAACAGGATGGTTTTTGGCATAAAACATACTTATATCAGTGGAACAGAATACACAGCCCAGAAATAAACCCCACAAATGTAGTCAATTATTGAAAAAGGAGCCAAGGATGTACAATGGGGAAAGGATAGTCTCTTCAATAAACAGCATTGGGAAAACTGGATAGCTGTGTGTAAAAGAATGAAACTGGACTCCTATCTTAAACCAATCATACACAAAGTTCAGCTCAAATGGATTAAAGACTTGAAACCATAAAGTTTCTAGAAGAAAGCTCTTTGACATTGTTCTTTGCAATGACTTTTCTAGATGACACTAAAAGCAAAGGCAACAAAAGCAAAATTAAACAAGTAGGACTCAATTAGACTAAAAAATTTCTGCTGAGCAAAGAAGGGCTTCCCTGATAGCTCAGTTGGTAAAGAATCTGCCTGCAATGCAGGAGACCCCAGTTCGATGCCTGGGTTGGGAGAAGGGAAAGGCTACCCACTCCGGTATTCTGGCCTGGAGAATTCCATGGAAAGCTGGAATTCTCTGTTCCATTGGTTTAAGATAGGGGTCCAGTTTCTTTGTATTCGTATTCTGTTATTCTGTTCCATTGGTTTAAGATAGGAGTCCAGTTTCATTCTTTTACACACAGCTGTCCAGTTTTCCCAACACTATTTATTGAGGAGACTACTCTTTCCCCACTGTACATTCTTGGCTCCTTTTTCAGTAATTGGCTACAAGTGTGTGGGGTTTATCTCTGGGTTGCGTATTCTGTTCCACTGGTCTAAGTGTGTTTTATGCCAAAACCATCCTGTTTTGATTACTATAACTTTGTGATGTAGTTTGCAATGAGGAAATGTGATACCTTCAGTTGTACAGTAAAAATACCACCAAAAAAAATGAAAAAGTAACCTACAGAACAGGAGAAAATATTTTCAAATCTCATATTTGATAAGGAGTTAATATCAAGTATACTTGGAACTCATAGCAAGAAATTCAATAGCAAAAATACCATATTACCATATACCTTAATTTTAAAATGGGCAAAGGACTTGAATAGACAGTTTTCTGAAGAAACATGCAAATGGCCAACAGGTATATAAAAAGGTGCTCAACATCACTAATCATCAGGAGAATGCAAATTAAAAGCACAATATGATACTACCTCAACCTGTTAGGATAGTTATTATTAAAGAGGTGTGTGTGCTAAGTCGTTTCAGTCGTGTCCAACTCTTTGTGACCCTATGGACTGTAGCCCACCAGGCTCCTCTGTCCAAGGGAGTCTCCAGGCAAGAATACTGGAGTGGGTTGCCATTTCTTTCTCCGGGGGAATCTTCCTGACCCAGGGATCGAATCTGCCTCTCTTTATGTCGCCTGCATTGGCAGGAGAGTTCTTTGCCACTAGCACCACTGACGAGGATGTGGAGAAAGGAGAACTCTTGTGTACTGTTGGTGGACATTTGCACTGGTACAGTCACAATGGAAAACAGTGAGCAAGTGTACAAAAAATTAAAAGTAGAACTACTACGTGATACAGCAATCCTACTTCCAGGTATATATCCAAAGGAAACAAAATCATTATCTGGAAAAGATATCTGTACTCCCATGCCCGTTGCCACATTATTAGCATAGACAACAATCTATGTGTCCATCGACAAATGAATGGATCAAGAAAATATGATTCAAAGAAATGTATATAAAAAGGAATATTCTTCAGCCTTACAGGAGAAGGAAATCTTGAACCTTGTCATCTGCAATAACATGGAAGAAACTGAAGGGCATTATGCTAAGTGAAATAAGCCATACGGAGAATGGCAACCACTGCAAATGTTATCATTTATATGTGGGATTTTAGAAAACAAAGGAAGAAGTCAAACTCATGGAAACAGAGAACAGAAAAGTAATTGCCAGGGTCTAGGAGGTGGAGAAAAGGAAGTTGGTTAAAGGATACAAACTTTCAGCTCTAAGGTCTGAGGATGGATTGTATCACATGGTGATTGTAGTTGATAGTACTGTATTGTAGAATTGAAATCTGCTAAAAGAGTAGAAACGAAATTTCTCATACATAAGCAAAAGGTAAATATGTGAGGTGATGAATGTCTTAACTCAGCGAGGGAAATCCCTTCACAGTGTATATGTAGGTCAGATCATCATCTTGTACACTTCAAATACCTTAAAATTTTGTCAATTATAAACTTGGTAAAGCTGAAAGAAATCACATTATTTATTCCTAAAGTAAGCACTGATGTTCACAAACTGGAGAATGTAACTGGATTCAGCTACAGAATGTGTTAATTTGCTTAGTTCATTCTACAACTGTGATTCTCTATAACCTTGGGCTGGGTGATGTGCACAGGAAACTACATAAATGACCTCATGCATCAAGACACGTGCATACGGCTTCCCAGAGCTTTTGCCCTTTGGTTAGTTAGACAGACCTCTTTCCAACCATTGCCCTGGGGAGAACATTGCAAAAGGCAGTCATGATACCTTCATCATGGGAGTTCAATAAATAACAGTGAGATGGAAAGCATTCTCAATATTTAAATTTTAATTGACAGTATATATTTCAGGTCTTTATTTCTTTAGGATATATTTTTAAATATATGGGGAACTAAAATATTAGTTATTTTGCTTTTTCTAAAGTATGGCTTAAGTCACTCTCAACATGTCCCTAACAGACTTCAACATCTTGGATTATGTTTATGAGAAATAATAAACAAAGAAAAATACGGGGCATTGATAATCAATCAGACGATGCAGGCAGCCCTGCCCTCCAAGATTCACTGTACAGCTCACCAAGCTGTTGAAGGGACAGTGTTGGGTTCCAAACGTCCATGATCATGCTTCTAGAAGCCAAGTCTCCCTCAACTGGTCTGAGACCTCTGTAATCTAAAGCTCACAGCCAAATGGCCCATCTTCATTTAGTTGTAGCTGGGAGGTAGCAAAAACATTTCTAAGTTAACTATGGGAAAATAAACTGCTGGCACACTTTCCAAGGTATTTTGCAAAGCCAGTAACTCCTCCAACAGTGGTTCCCAAACTTTGGGATATCATGGCCCAGCCACATTTCAAAGCAAATTTGCAACAGTTAACATTAAGAAAAAAATATTAAAACAGAAATTACAATAATGAAAACAAGATAAAAAGCACACCAAGGAAGGCCAAGCAACCAGATTCCGTCTATCATCCTAAAGTTGCACACACACACACAACGTGTCAACACTAAACTAGTAGAAAGAACATACTCTCAAGATACCGATAATCCCTTAAATTGAATACAATTAACTTTATTAAAAACTTACCACATTATCAGGACTTTTTTCCCCTTGTTGGCAGTTCTGGGTAACCTTTACCAGAGTGGAGGAACTACTGTATTACTCCCTCTAACAGTCTATAACTCTATACTCCTTAACACAAGACATAGGGGCGTACAAGCACATGACATTTATCACTAATATATCAAAATATCTTTAAAAATTTTTTTTCTTTTGCCTTTTAACCCAGAAAGCCTGTAGGAACTCCCCAGAGGATTTGATTTTAATGAATAAATGTGCCTTGTCCTAAATTCTCTGCCCTGGGTGGGGGGGTGGATGGAAACCAGGTGGAGTTTCGATACCGATTCTCACTTACAGACTAACCAGCGCTCTGGAATCCAGCTAAGAGGGTGGTGGGAGCACACCTCGCTAGGGCCCGCATGCTGGAGGAGGGAGGCCGTGAACGTTACCTTTGGAACGCACACTGCGGGCTCAGACAGGCGCGGGTACGTGTAGGAGCCATAGGAGTGTCCTTGGGGGTGGGTTTTAAATGCACTTTCTCCGAAGGGCATCATGGGCTCCTGGAGCCCGGAGCCTGACCGGGACCTCTGCCGCATGGCAGGCTGAGGGCTCGTCTGACAGAGGTACGATGACTTTGGCCTCCTGTCATAGTCATCCAGGCTGGGTCCCCATTCACTTTCGCTGTAGGCCAGGCTCTCCTTTGAGCACCCACTGGTCCCTGCAGTTCTAGAAGGTGTGAACTGGAACGGATAATCCAGAGGGGAGCTGCCCGAGGCTCTCTGGAAGCCCCACTTGAGGTCACTGTACTCGCTCGGTTTGCTCAGTGAGTCCAGGTGTGCATGATAGTCTGCAGGAAATCTGGCTCTGTCGGACTGCAGAGGCTTCATCTCAGGATAATAGGCCTCCCCATGTTGCATCTTCAATACGTGCCCATTTTGCCTGGCAGGGTGGCTGCCTTTGTAAAACGGGTCCAGATCATCTCCATAGAGACTCTTTTCTCTGTACTTTTCAGACGCATAGTCAGCAGTGCTGTCAGATTCGCTGGAATACTGCGAGAAGGTGAGAAAGCCGTTTTCCTCCCGATGGCCTGGACCCCGGCTGGAGGCTCCCTGGTCCGGGGTGGGCGGGCTTTCCTTCCTCAGGGAGTTGGAGCGGGTCACGGAGATGTTGTCAAAATCCTCCAGCAGGCCGTTGATGGAGGTCTCCTTGCAGGGTTTGTTTCCTCTAACGATTGTCTGGGAATAATAAAGGGAACACTGTTTAAAGAAAACAATTCACACTTTCAAGCTGATGGAAGAATCCTATCCTGATTCCATCCAGTTTAAACCACAGAGGAAAATAGGCCCCAGGAACATTTCATTAAAAAAGATAAAGAAAAAAAGGCTGTTGGTTGTTTGATTTCTTGACTGGTGAAATAAATATTAAACAATAGTCTCAAATTGCAAATTCTTCCTTACCTGTCTCAATAGAGATATCAAATATCAAAAAACCATTTAGAAGGCTATATATAGGGTGTCACTGTTTTATGTGCCAGCTCATTGCTTCTTCACTAAACCCTAGCTATCTAGCAATAAGCTGATGATTATAATTTTAAGTTCATAACTCTATGCTTATTCAAGGTATACTTACTAGCTTTTTACATTCATTATCCAGATTACTTCCAAAATTAAAACCACTGTTACTTAAACAGTAACATACTCAGAAAGAGGTGCACTTTTTTTTTACCTTTTTATGAAAGACATATAATAATTGAAGCTATCAGATTTCATAGAAGAGCAAACTTTCTAAGCTGTAAATAGGGAGTGGCACGAAGATTACTTGTATGATTTAATTTGTGATCAAATGTGATATAACTGTAATGGTATCTTGACCGTATGCGTATCATCAGTATCATCATTGCCAAACTTTGGATGGCTTGGTAATGATGTGGTTGTACCTGAACCTTAGTGACAAACTGCCAAGCCCAAATGTTCCCTTTAATGAACCTAAATAATACCAGAATGAATACCAGGAGCAGAAACAAATCAGAAACTACTTGCAAAACTAGTCAGCTGCACCTTGACAATGACAAGGTTTGCAGTAAAATATGACGAGGGTGGATAAAAGAACAGAGAACAAAGTGTGACTTCAGACTTCCAGGAATGCAAGAGAAAAATATCTTGTGGAGGAAGTAGCAAGGAATTCAAAGCCATCTCAGTTAGTACAAGAGATTTCAAATTGGAGGAAAAAGCCAAAGTCATCCTAGACCTTGTTTTATAGATCAGTGCTTCTGCAACTACCACAGTGAAAGACAAGTCTTTTTTTTCCCCCCTCAGTCAGTCCTAGACTAAAGACTTGGTCTTCACCTGTTCTTTTAAATAAATGTTTAAGTCTGGAATACTTTCAGATTAACAGAGAAGCTACAGAGGTCTCATATATGTCTCACCTGGTCCCAATGTTTTTTATTAATCACATGTTTTAAATTTAAACTTTTTATTTTATATTGGAGTATATGTGATCAGCAATGTTGTGTTGGTTTCAGGTGCATAGCAAAGTGCCCCAGCCATACATACAGATGTATCCATTCTCCACTGAAACCTCAGGGAAGTTGCTAGTGCCACTGTTAACATCTTGCATTACTGTTACCATAAACTGTTTAGCACAGTTTATGAAGATATCATTAGATTTTTTTTCTTAGTGTTTCAGAGCCCTATCCAGTCTACCTCACTACCTTTATTTGTCCTGTTTCCTTAGACATGAGATAATTCTCAGACTTTCCTCGATGACCTTGACAATTTTAATGAGTACTGGTCAGTTATTGTGCAGAATGTCCCTCAACTGGGTGTATATGGTATTTTTCTCATGTTTAAACTGGGGTTATTGGTTTACGGAAGGAAGATCACAGAGTAATATACCAATTTCATTACATCATATCCAGGATACACACCATCAGCATGGCTGTCGCTGATGACATTGACCTTGACCACCTGGCCACGGTAATAGTCGGCAAGTTTTCACGCTGTCAAGATTTGCTTTCCTCCTTCTCCCCCCGCCCACTGCACTCTTTGGAAGAAAGTCACTAAGTGCAGCCCATACTCAAGGGGTGTCCAGTCAAGATCTACCTTCCTGACGGGGTGTATCTACATAAAGTACTTGGAATTCTTTTGCATAGGACACTTGCCCACTTTCCCTATTTATTTATTTTCATTTTTATATCATTTATTTGAATCAGTAGGGATAGAATCATGAATATTTACTTGTTTTATACTTTGATAGAAAGTGAAGAGGAACTAAAGAGTTTTTTGACGAGGGTGAAAGAGAGGAGAGTATAAAAGCTGGCTTAAAACTCAACATTAAAAAAACTAAGATATAGCATCTGGTTCCATCACTTCATGGCAAATAGATGGGGGAAAAGTGGAAACAGTGACAGATTTTATTTTCTTGGGCTCCAAAATCACTGCGGATGGTGACTGCAACCATGAAATTAAAAGATGCTTGCTCCTTGGAAGGAAAGCTATGACAAACCTAGACAGTGTATTAAAAAGCAGAGACATCATTTTGCCAACAAAGGTCTGTATATAGTCAGAGCTATGGTTTTTTCAGTAGTCACAAACCAGATGTGAGAGCTGGACCATAAGAATGGCTGAGTGCCAAAGAATTGATGCTTTTGAACTGTGGTGCTGCAGATGACTCTTGAGAGTCCCTTGGACTTCAAGGAGATCAAACCAGTCAATCCTAAAGGAAATTAACCTTGAATACTCATTGGAAAGGCTGTTGTTGAAGATGAAGCTCCAATACTTTGGCCACCTGATGCAAAGAGCCAACTCATTGAATAAGACCCTGATGCTGGGAAAGACTGAAGGCAAAAGGAGAAGAGGGCAGCAGAGGATGAGATGGTTAGATAGCATCATTGACTCAATGGATATGAATTTGAGCAAACTCTGAGATAGTTAAGGACAGAGAAGCCTGGCATGCTGCAGTCCATGGGGTCTTAAAGAGTTGGACACAACTTAGCAACTGAACAATACTTTGGGTTATAATTCAATACAGGCATACTTCATTTTTATTGTGCTTCACTTCATTGTGCTTTGCAGATTTCTTTTTTTTTAACAAATTGAAGGTTTGTGGCAACTCTGCCTCAGGCAAGTCTACTGGTACCATTTTTCAAACAACATTTTCTCGTTTCTTGCCTTTGTGTTCCATTCTGGTAATTCTCGAAATATTTCAAACTATCCACCAGCAATCAAGATTATAATTCACTGATGGCTCAGATGATCATTAGCATTTTTCAGCAATAAAGTATTTTAAAATTAAAATACTTTTAGGCATAATTGTTTTTAGATATAATGCTATTGTACACTTAATAGACTACAGTAGAGCATACACATCATTTTTATATGCACTGGGAGATCAACAAATGTGTAGGTCTTGATTTACTGCAGTATTTGCTTTATCATCGTGGTCTGGAGTTGAACTTGGAATATCTCTGAAGGTTACCTGTACTTTGTTGCTTTGTTGTTTTATTTCAGCTTTGGTTATTAAGAGTTCTTTGAGACTGTCTGCTGTGTCCCTATGACAAGGCCCAATTGTTTTATTTTTTGATCATTTGCTTACTTTCTGGCACTCTGATAGTGCCAGAAAGTACCTTAAATACCCTAAGCTTGCCTTGTATTTTCTCTGTCCCTGGCCTAAAATCAGCTGTTTCCCCAAGGTGCCCTGGCTCCTGCTATTGGACGATCTTAGAACCCAGTGCCTGGCCGCTGGTGTGCACACTGCTACCGGCTGCCACTGCCTCCAAGCCCCTTCAGTGAATAGAGCCGTGAAACAGTCACATGTAAAGTGACCCATGCACACACACATATCTATAATTCTACCCATTCATCTCTATCTACAGTAAACTTAACACCAATTCAGATGGATGTCTCTAATTCTAATCTAGTACCATGTAGTTCATTCCAGCTTTCCCCCTTACTAGTTACTTCCCTGATGCCTCTGGAAATGTAGAGGATGATGGAGGATGTGAGGGATTAAAAAGCAGTTTTAAAACACACTGATACTGTCATTAAACAGACTGCCTTTGGGTGGACACAAATGTGCAAATAGAAAATGAATTTAGAATGTTTAAATACAACTCATCAGTGAAAGTAAGTTAAAAGGTGAGGGTTATAGAGTAAAGGAAAGATCAGAGAAATCCAACTAAAAATCTTGGAAAGTTTTCAGGAAGAGGAGAATTTATAAGCTAGATCTAGGAGAGAACAACACGTGTAAGCTCTCACTTACTGAGTGACTGAGGCACAGAGATGATCAGGAAGTGTTACAATGCTGCCATATTTAAGGCCATCAGGATACAGTATAATCACAGAAGAAATGTCCCCTGCTCAAATTTGCATCACAATCACTTGCCTTTGGAATTTATATCCAGAAAACATGTTGGTTCATCTTCAGTAAATTAATAAATGACTATATTGAGGGCTGGACTTGGAAATTCCCTACCAGGACACAGATATTTAGAAGAAGAAGAAGAAGAAGAAAAGCCTTCTCTGTATGATGTGACTCCTTTAGAATCAGAACATTATTGAACTCTTTCTTTGAAATTGCTGGGTCCTCAAATCTCCCTATTTCTCCACAAATACCCTTACAAGTTCACTAATGATTTGAATGGGCAGACTTGAAACTAACTCCAGTTCTGGAGAATACTGAAAGAAAAGAATGTAGTTGACAAAAAGAGGCATCTATCTTACTCATCCATCCAGCCATCCATCCACCTATCCACTCATCCTTCCATCTATCTGGAGAGTGATATCTGTAGATAGATATAATAGATACCTGTAATATCTATATCTATACTATCTGTAAAGATTTTTTTTTAAGTGACTAAGCAATAACATAAATTGGGATAGATTTTTCTCTCATTAATGTGCTATAAATATCTTACACTTGAAAAAGTAAAAACCAAACAATCAAAAACAACTATTTCACAGTTTTTTTTTTATTGCCTGGTATGTGTGGATTAGATTTCTGTGGGGATTAGAGGGTCACTGTTTCAGCATATAAATTAATCTATGACCTTAGAATTGGGAAGGTCACTGTTTCTGTGCATTTGTCATTGAATAGCCACAGTATGTTCAGTTTACATGGAAAATTATCACCTAAATCCAATAAACAGAATTCTTTGCATTTGTTAATATGGAAGAAGAAACATTAATATTGCTATGAGCTGAATGCTATTTAAAAGAAAAAATAAATACTATTCACTGAGTAAGAAATATTTTTTTAAAAACCAAGTAGCATGTATTTATTATCCCTGTTTTGAATCTTCGGCTCACAGGACTTCTCAGCCTTGTGATATTGGGCAAGTTACTTTACCTTATAACCTTTTAAGTCACAGTCTCTTAATTCATAAAATGGAAAGAATAAATCCTTGCCTCATAGGGTTAATGTGATGATTTAATGAAATAACATGTGTGGAGCAGTTGGCATGATTCCTGGCATACAGTAAGTACTAATAAAGGTAGTCACATCACTATTTTATGGGTAGAATTTACTTTTAAGTTAGGTTGATAGTAATTTAGGAAAAAAAGAAGCTGCAAACAACATAAAGAAGAAATAAATCTCTGCTTTGTATACCTGGATAAAAAGGATAATTGATGTAGTAGACTTTAAAAAACTACTAATTATGAATGTCTTGAATTTAAACAGTTGAACCTCAAATTAATACCAATTGTTATATATACACTAAATGGCTACTTCTGATTAGACCTAAAAAAACGGAATTCTTTCAAGTCAAGATTAGCACTTGTAGCTTTTTAAAAAATGTAATGGCTAGTTGCAAAAATTAGTAAAACTGGATTTTCAATATTTAACTGGGAGCTTAAGGGTGGTTTGTATTTCAGACCAGTGTTTCTCACACTTTAAGGTGCACTCAAATCACCAAAACCTGCATTAAGGAAGATTATGACTTAGTAGGTCTGAGGAGGGGTCTGAGACTCTGGATCTCAAATGCGCTGTCAGGGGAGGCCGCTGCTGGCCTGTAGCTCACCCTGTGAACTTGCAGTAGAGAAGAGCCAATCTGACTCCTTGCTGGTCTGTTACTTTAAGCCTCTGTGCTCTGTTGTTTGTGCTGAGTCATGCTGGCTCTGCACCTTCTGGAAAAGAATGCTGCCTGTAGCCAGAAATATACAGGATAACCCATTCTGGAGGCTCCGACCTTTAAAAGTATAGCACTCTTCTATTTATATAGAGATAAAAAGTTGCAGAACAGAGAATAACATTTGTCTTACTGGTGGCTTATAGGAATATCATGACCTGACCTACCTGGACAGCTGGAAGAACAAAGGATTCTGATACCAAGAAGTTTCCAACAATCAACCACACCCCCTCCCCTTTCAATATAAAAGAAGCCTGAATTCTAATTGGGTAAAATGTTGCTTTGGGACACTATTTCATCATCTTCCCTGCTTGCTGGTTTTCTGAATAAAGTCATTATTCCTCTTCCAAACAACTGGTCTCCTAATTTATTGGCCTGTTGTGTGGTAAGCAGAACTGAGTTTGGACTTGGTGACATACTCATGGCGTTATGTATTTTCCTGATTCTCCTAGAATCAGGGTTACTTTTATAAAAGTAAAAATTATGCTTTTTAGTATAATAGCATTCAGCAATATATATATATATATATACACTATTAAATATATAATGCATATTTTACTATTATATATAGCACGGTGTTAAATATATCATATATATTAATACATAAGTAATGGTAACTATGTACATATTGTGTACATTTTTGATGTTATGGTTGGTTATTGCTATAGTTGGTCAATATTTCTGCCTTTCCTATGAGTGAAATATTTATGTTTAACCGAAAGGAAGACTTTAATAGATCTCAGCACTTTAGAACATATTCAATAGCATCAATATCTTACCATAAAGTTCCAAGCCTTGGAGTTATTAAAAGCTGAGTACCACAGAAATGAAGGTGTGGTTGCAAACATTTGGAAAGAAGAAAATTTCATCTACAGTGAAAACAAACAAAACTCCAAAAACTGAAACCACAGTCTACCTGAGGCATTTTCTTGGATCTCCTTTATAGCATTTGAAAATGTTTACTGATGGTATACACGAATCCCTCTTAATTTTCTTTTCTTCAGTGAAAACTATTAAATCAGTGTTAACAAGAAGGGGCTAACAAAATATCAACATTAAAAATAAACTGCTGACTCGTCCTCCAATTTTTTTTTAAAGAAGGGTATAATAATAACCTTATTTAATCAGAAAAAACCATTTAACCCGAGGCAATCTGTGTTTCCATGACACAGGTTTCACTTTAAAGGACTCCTAAATGGCAAAGGGATGATAATGAAATCCAAACATGCAGAATTTTACAACACAGTTTAACCAGGCTTCAAATGGTAAGAACTACTATTTATTACTTTCAGCATCTGATGTTTATGAAAGCAAGATTGTGCAGTTTTGCAGAGATCAATAATACAATAACCACAAGAGTACCAGTAAATCTCACGCTGCAGAACAGTCAGGTATTAAAAATCAATGCAACCCAATCTACTTGAGTTTGACGCCGTGGTTTTCATTGTCTCTCCTCTGTGCCTGGACCAGCTCGCCGTCAGCTCTGGCTCCCAGTGACAGGGGCCATATTTCATGGTCCTCCTTCCTGAGGCTGCTGGCCGGTGATAAGCTATAATGGATCTGTCCCTAAGAACAGCTGTCTCCCCTTCATCCTGGGAAGAGATGAAAAAGTGCCTCTGCTCTCACAAACTGTATTAACCCTGACAATAATAAAGTGTGTAATTAACAGCTTTGCCCTAATAAGACCTCACATTTCTTTTTCAAAACAATGACTTCTATCCTCCTCAAGAGTGTGTTTCATTGTGTCTTTCTGGTAAACACTTCTCAGGAGGTCAATAAGCCAGACAGTCCCCTGAGTCAAGAATAAGCCGGGACCTCTTAAAAAATAACTGACTTTCAAACAATCCATCTAAACTCGTACCCTCTTTGCAGAGAACCAGTTCCCTTGTTTTCACTAAGGAATATGGCTAGAAACTGCTGGGTACATAATCACAACAAACAAACAGATCTGATAAACTTTCATCCTTACGGGAAGAAATGTTGGCTTTTTTTTTAACATCAAAAGAACTCAGCTCTTCTAACTTATTTCAGTTTTCTGCACACACTTTTTTTGGTAACCACAGAGAGTGATGCTAATTAGGTGAGTTAGTTGAGAATCACATACTCCTGCAAAATATGAGAATTAGGGCAGGGTATCTCAGAGCAGAGGAGGTGATGAGGGTTTCTAACCATTAAAGACATTTTAAATAAATTATGCAATAGTCTTAATCATGAAAAAGCCAAATAAACAAATTCCTTTACTAAAAATATTATGTTCAACAGAAAATATTAAAAAAGTATTAACAGAATGCATCTAAGGAAGGTTCTGTGAATTTTGTAGAGATCAAGATTTTGTCATTAGAGTAATTGGATTTTCTCTGCCTTTGAAAGCCCAATAAATCTGACACATTTAGTCATCAGTTCATACAAGGATAACCCCCAATGGTGACCTCCTATTTATTGCTAACTCGGTAAAGCAAATGTATAGCTTATAGCCCTAGTTCTTGCTGCTTGCAACATGCAAGGCAGCCAGGCTGAAGTCAACTGAAGTCAGTTTGTCCAGAGTTAATAGAAGGGTTTTATGTTTGTATTTAAGTCAGTTTGAGACTATGAGTACCATAGTTGAGAACTTAACTGCTATTTGCTAGCCATTTTTTGGTTCTAGTGTCTAGGTAGCCGTTTAGTTTATGGAAGTATCTCTGCTCATTAATTTATTCATTGAATTAAACCAAAAATCATTTCTAGGTGCAGGGAGCACTTGGAGATGAATGAGACAATATTCCACAATCTATCTCTTGAGCAAGAGGTGTGAGAATTGAGTATTATTTTCTTTAAGCTCTCCATGTGCTATATTCTCGTCTTAGCCTGGTTTCCTGAAACGCAGAGCTGAGACGATGACCAGCATGTCAGCACTTTATTTTGGGACGTTAGGTCAAGGAATAGCGTGGCGAGTAAACAGGGAAAGGGGTAAGACGTGCTTTCAAGCTGGTTGTCTCCGGACAGTGAGGGCTCAATTCTCAGCAGTAAAAAACCACCAGGTTCAAAAGCAGAGGTAAGTGGTTCAACCGAGGTGGCAGTAGTATGCCTTAGCAATGGCCAGAGGAAGAAAAGTTGGCCTAAAAGCTGTGAGATGGGACATAAGAGATGTTCAGTACTCGTTTTTAAGAAAAATATTTCACAATGAAAATTTAAGGACTTCCCTGGCAGTCCAGTGGTTAAGACTCCACGTTGGCACTGAAGGGCACACAGGTTTGATCCCTGGTAGGTGAACTAAGATTTTGCATGCCATGTGGCACAGCCAAAAAAGAAAATTAAAAAAATTTGAAAATAAAAGTTTGAATAAATTTCAAATGAAGTAAGGCAGAGTCCCCTTCCCACAAACCAATGAGCTTGGATATTGGTATTCTTGATTAATGTGGTATTAACAGATCTGCTAGGTAACCACCAAAGGTATCTGCTCCCTTTCCGCAGGGTAACCTTACTGTTGCAAGGCTGTCCCAAGCCAGGGGCCACATTTCCCAGCACCCTTTGCACCTAAAATGGACCATCAGACCAACCGTCACCCAAGGAACATGAACAGGTTTTGATGTGTGTCCCTCCAAGCCATATTTACAAACAAATATCTTTTCTTCTCTTTATTTTCCTGTCTGTCAGGTGGACAGAGAAGATCTAACAGGATACTCTCAGAAGTTGCCAGGAGATGCCAGAGCCACATGATGTAACATAAAATGCCCAGTGACCATGTGCATTGTCAGGCTCTGGACAGAAAGTTGCATACTGTATCAGTTCAGTTCAGTTCAGCTGCTCAGTTGTGTCCGACTCTTTGTGACCCCATGGACTGCAGCACGCCAGGCTTCCCTGTCCATCTGCAACTCCTGGAGCCTACTTAAACTCATGTCCATCGAGTTGGTGATGCCATCCAACCATCTCATCCTCTGTTGTCCCCTTTTCCTACCGCCTTCAATCTTTTCCAACATCAGGGTCTTTTCCAATGAGTCAGTTCTTAACATCAGGTGGCCAAAGTATTGGAGTTTCAGCTTCAGCATCAGTCCTTCCAATGAATATCCAGGACTGATCTCCTTTAGGAAGGACTGGTTAGATCTCCTTGCAGTCCAAGGAACTCTCAAGAGTCTTCTCCAACATCACAGCTCAAAAGCATCAATTCTTCAGAGCTCAGATTTCTTTATAGTCCAACTCTCACATGCATATATGACTACGGGAAAAACCATAGCTTTGACTATACGGACATTTGTTGGTAAAGTAATGTCTATGCTTTTTGATATGCTGTCTAGGTTGGTCACAGCTTTTCTTCCAAGGAGCAAGCATCTTTTCATTTCATGGCTGCAGTTACCATCTGCAGTGATATTGGAGCCCAAGAAAATAAACTCTGTCACTGTTTCCACTGTTTCCCCATCTATTTGCCATGAAGTGATGGGACCCAATGCCATGACATTAGTTTCCTGAATGTTGAGTTTTAAACCAACTTTTTCACCCTCCTCTTTCACTTTCACCAAGAGCTTGCAAAACTGTTAACTTGCTGACTCTAATTCAGCAGTTCTTACATAGGGCACAAAATCCTGACTTTCAAATAAGCTCTTCAGTAAGTCTGATGGTCTGAAAGACAATTTTAAGTTGCAAAGTCCTAAAGAACAGATCAAGTTTCTTAGATGACTGAGCTGAGGTTTGTATATTCTAAGAAAAACGAGATCACCACTATGTCCTAGAGAGAGTGTGGGAGATGAGTTCAGCAACCTGGGTTCTAATCCAAATTCTGTCATGGGCAATTATGAAGCCTTTGTCAAGTTACTTTACTTTGCTGGGTCTACCGCTCCCTTTGTGCTGAGATTTGCCTGGCTCCCTTCCAGATCAAAAATTCTGTTGCTTTGAAGACTCTCTTCACATTCCAGCTGCTCTCAAGAGTTACAGCTAATACAAAGCACCAAGTTTGCAAAGGAATTGTCTTGATTGAAAAATAATCTGACAGATGCTTAATGCCTGGGAGAGAAAATTATGTGTGCTAACAGTAGAGTGTGTATACTTTCCTAAAGTATTAAATTCCTAGAACAGGCACTGACCCTCTATTTTAAACAACTCCTAGGTTAGATATGTGAGCCCCAAATCATTTGGTGTCCTGACATGTTCTGTACCAACAATGTCAGATTGTGGTAGGTTGGTGCAAAATAATACTAATTCTCCTCTCCTGGCTGTATCCAGGTCCTTTTCAATGTGACTCTGCAGTTCCTCCCATCAGAAGATGGCATCTGTTTCTCTGCCTGTTTGGCTGCATGACTTGCTCTGGCCAAAAGGGTACAGACAAAGTGATGTTACGCCTATCCAAGCCTACATGTCTAGAGGCTGTGCAGCTTTAGACCCTGTCCACTTGCCGTGAGAACAAGCCTGAGATAGCCTGGTGACTGAGATTTATGGAGCAAAGATGGGTGATCCCAGCTGAGGGTGTCCTAGGCCAGCCACCCTACAGCCCACTCGACTGTATGAGCAAACCCAGATGAGACCAGAAGCCCTTCCAGCTAAGCACAGCTCAAACTGCCAACTTGCAGAATTGGGAGGAACAGCAAATGCTTGCATTCTCAGCTCTTAAAAAACTCATAAAATATAAAATTTACCATTTTAACCATGTGCACAATTCAGTGGTATTAGCTACATTCACATTGTTATGCAACCATCACCAGTATGCATTTCCAGAATTTTTTCATCATCCTAAACAGAAACTGTGCCCATTAAAAAATAACTCCCTGTCTGCCTCCCCCCAGTTTCTGGTAACTTCGAATCTACTTTCCGTCTCCAGAAATTCACCTGTTCTTTGTCTCTCATGTAAGTGGAATCATACAATATTTGTCTTTTTGTGTCTGGCTTATTTCACTTAGCATAATGATTTCAAGGCTCATGTTGTAGCATGTGCCAGAATTTCATTTTTTAAGGCTGAATAATATCCTATTATACATATATACCATTTTGCTTATCCATCCACCTATTGATGGATCACCTTTTGGCTTTCAAATAAAGCTATTATAAACATCAGTGAACAAATATCTGAGTTCCTACTTTGAATATCTTTGATGGTTATAACAATAAAGACCTTTAGTCTTTCCCATTCTGTTGTATTTGTCTATTTCTTTGCACTGATCCCTGAGGAAGGCTTTCTTATCTCTCCTTGCTGTTCTTTGGAGCTCTGCATTCAACTGGATGTATCTTTCCTTTTCTCCTTTGCCATTAGCTTCTCTTTTTTCTCAGCTATTTGTAAGCCCTCATCAGACAGCCATTTTCCCTTTTTGCAAAAGAAAATTTTTAAGAAAATTAGAGATACCAAGGGAACAGTTCATGGAAAGATGAGCACAATAAAGGACAGAAATGGTATGGAGCTAAAAAAAGCAGAAGATATTAAGAAGAGGTGGCAAGAATACACAGAAGAACTATACAAAAAAGATCTTCATGACCTAGGTAACCATGATGGTGTAATCACTTACCTAGAGCCAGACATCATGGAATGCAAAGTCAAATGGGTCTTAGGAAGCATCACTAAGAACAAAGCTAGTGGAGGTGATGGAATTCCAGTTGAACTATTTCAAATCCTAAAAGATGATGCTGTGAAAGTGCTGCACTCAATATGCCAGCAAATCTGGAAAACTCAGCAGTGGCCACAGTATTAGAAAAGGTCAGTTTTCATTCCAATCCCAAAGAAACGCAATGGCAAAGAATGTTCAAAGTACCGCACAATTGCACTCATCTCACATGCTAGCAAAGTAATGCTCAAAATTCTCCAAGTCAGGCTTCAACAGTATGTGAACTATGAACTTCCAGATGTTAAAGCTAGATTTAGAAAAGGCAGAGGAACCAGATGTTAAATTGCCAACATCTGCTGGATCATCGAAAAAGCAAGAGTTCCAGAAAAACGTCTACTTTTGCTTTATTGACTATGCCAAAGCCTTTGACTGTGTGGACCACAACAAACTGTGGAAAATCCTTAAAGAGATGGGAATGCCAGACCTCCTGACCTGCCTCCTGAGAAATCTGTATGCAGGTCAGGAAGCAACAGTTAGAACTGGACATGGAACAACAGACTGGCTCCAAATCGTTAAAGGAGTATGTCAAGGATATATATTGTCACCTTGCTTATTTAACTTATATGCAGAGTACATTATGTGAAATGCTGGGCTGGGATGAAGCACAAGCTGGAATCAAGATTGCCAGGAGAAATATCAATAACCTCAGATATGCAGATGACACCACCCTTATGGCAGAAAGTGAAGAAGGACTAAAGAGCCTCTTGATGAAAGTGAAAAAGAAGGGTGAAAAAGCTGGCTTAAACTCAACATTCAAAAAACTAAGATCATCACCTCCAGTCCCATCACTTCCTGGCAAATAGATGGGGAAACAATGGAAACAGTGACAGACTTTATTTTTTTGGTCTCCAGAATCACTGCAGATGGTGACTGCAGTCATGAAATTAAAAGATGCTTGCTCCTTAGAAGAAAAGCTATGACCAGCCTAGACAGCATATTAAAAAGCATAGACATTACTTTGCCAACAAAGGTCTGTCTAGTCAAAGCTGTGGTTTTTCCAGTAGTCATGTATGGATGTGAGAGTTGGACTATAAAAAAGCTGAGCACCAAAGAATTGATGCTTTTGAACTGTGGTGTTGGAGAAGACTCTTTAGAATCCCTTGGATTGCAAGGAGATCCAAGCAATCCATCCTAAAGGAGATCAGTCCTGGATATTCATTGGAAGGACTGATGCTGAAGCTGAAACTCCAATACCTTGGCCACCTGATGTGAAGAACCGACTCATTGGAGAAGACCCTGATGCTGGGAAAGACTGAAGGCAGTAGAAGAAGGGGACAACAGAGGATGAGATGGTTGGATGGCATCACCGACTAGATGGACATGAATTTGAGTAGGCTCTGGGGGTTGGTGATGGACAGGGAAGCCTGGTGTGCTGCAGTCCATGGGGTTGCAAGGAGTCAGACATGACTGAGTGACTGAACTGAACTGAACATTAACAACTGTTGTTTCACAGTACTGTAAAGCAATTATCCTTCAATTAAAAATAAATTAAAAAAAAAGAATTGCTGTTTCACATGGTAAGTCTAGTTTCAACTTTTGAGTAAGCACCAAACTCTTTTCCAGAGCAGCTACATTATTTTACATTCTCACTAGCAATGTATGAGGGTTCCAATTTCTCCACATCCTGGCAACTTTTTGTATTATTTATTTTAAAAATTTTATAATAGTCATCCTAAAGAATATGAAGTGGTATCTCATTGAGATTTTTTAATTTCTTTTTTTTACATGGACAGATTTTGAAGTCTTTATTGAAAAATGTTTTTTTTTTTTTTTTTAAATATTTTGGCCTTTTGCCCAGGAGGCATGTGGAAGCTTAGTTCCCTGACCAAGGATTGAACTTGCACTCCGTACATTGGAAGCCAAAGTCTTAACCACCGGACTGCCAGGGAAGTCCCTCATTGTGGTTTTGATTTGCATTTTCCCCAGTGATGACTAGTGATGTTGAACAGTTTTTTGTGAACTCAGCCATTTGTATATCTTCTTTGGAGAATGTCTATTCAAGTCCTTTTGCCCATTTTCCCCCATTCTTTTTTAAACATCAATTTTATTGGAGTATAGTTGTTTTGCAGTATTATGTTAGTTTCTGTGAAGTGAAGTGAATCAGCTAGATGTATGTACACATGCATATGTATAATATATGTGTGTATATGTACGTATACATCCCCCTTTTGGGATTTTCTTCCCATTGAGGTCACTACAGAGCACTAAGTAGAGTTTCCTGAAATATACAGTAGATTCTCCTTATTTATCTATTTTATACACAGTATCAATAGTGTATATATGTCAATCCCAGGATCCCAATTCACCCACTCTCCCTTTCCCGTGGTGTCCATGAGTTTGCTCTATCTGTGTTTCTACTTCTGTTTTGCAAATAACATTTTCTAGATTCCACATATATATGTTAATATGTGACATTTGTTTTTTTCTTTCTGACTTGTTTTACTCTGTATGAGAGTATAAAGAAGATGTGGTACATATAAAAAGGAACAAAACTGAGTCATTTGTAGAGGCATGGATGGGCCTTTGCCCATCTTTACGCTGTTTTGTTGTTGTTTATTTGGAGTTCTTTATATATTCCGGATATTATTTCCTTAGACAAATGCTTTTCAAATATTTTATCACATTCCTGGCTTGTGTTTTCACTCTATTGGTAGTGTCTTTTGACATACAAGATTTTTATAAATCCAGCTTTTTTTGTTTGTTTGTTTTTGGTACATCTGTTTTTTGTGTCATATCCGAGAAGTCACTGACAAATACAAAGTCATAAAGCTTTTCTGTTATATTTTCTTCTAAGTGTTTTATAGTTTTAGCTCTTATGTTTATATCTTTCATTCATTTTGAATTAATTTCTATATATGGTATAAGGTAAACCTCTAAATTCCTTCTTTTGCATGTGGACATCCAGTTTTCTCAGTACCATTTGCTAAAAAATTGTTATTTCCCCCTTCAAAGATCTTGATACCCTTATTAAAAATCACTTAACCAAAAATGTGAGGGTTTGTTTCTGGGTTCTATATTCTATTCCATTGGTTTAGATGTCTATGCTGACGCCAGCTCTATACTTTAGCTTTCATTATTGCAATTTTTATTGCTTTGTAAGTTTTGAAATAACTAAGTGTAAATTCCCCAATTTTGTTCAGTTATTTGGGGTGCCTTAAGATTCCATATGAGTTTCAGGATAGGTTTTTCTATTTCTGCAAAAAACACTAGTGAGATTTAGATAGGGACTGCATTGATCTATAGATCACTTTGTGTAGTATGGTCACCTTAACAATACTGAGTCTTCCAATCCATTAACACAGGATATCTTTCCATTTATTTATGTCTTCTTTGATTTCTTCCAGGAATATGTTGTAGTTTCAGCATGTTTTAAGCTCTTTGGTTTTGGAGTGCTTTGTTACACAATATTATTTGTGATAATAGATGACTACTAAGAAGGCTCCCAGCAGGGGATTAATCTTCCTCATTTGTTAAACAAGTTGTCAGGGAAACTGTTTATCCCCTGTCCTCGTGTTTCCATGATGGGTCTTCCACTGGAACAATACTTTCCTTCTCTTGCTTTTGCTAAGCTCTTGTCTGCATGTGGCAGGGAGCATGGCTTATCTGATTGAGGGTAAAGGAGAAGGGTTAGGGAACATGCCTGGCTCGAGGGCCCTTCTCTTTATTGTTCTGGACAATCTTCTGTCTGCATGGCATGGATATTCTTCTGCTTCCATGTGTTAAGGACCCAGAATGTCTTGTCTACAGGTCAGCAGTCCCAATCTGATCAGTGTATGAGGCCTCGTTAGTAAATGGGGCTTCACAATCATAAAGCTGATATCTGGATCTCAATCTATCTTTCCCACAGTCGAAATGGAGAAGAAAAGTTAAAATTTTACATAGCCTCCTGCTCCTTCTTCCTCTGTAACTCAGCTTGCTCCTTGCAAAGTCTAGATCACATAGGTCATGTAGTCTCAGAAAGCGGGGACTTGCAATACCAGGAACCGGAGACTATCTCACTCACCCTTGTCCTGCTCTTTGCAATCACCCAGCCTCTGCAAACCTGCTTAATCATGCCTGTCCATGTAAAGGTCAGACATCCCCCTCCCCATCTTGACCACTGTTCATGCACATGCGAAACCCCTTAGTTTAAACCAGCCTATTAGCAGCTAGTGTCGCCCACTACAGTCTGTCTATGAAAACTCTGTAACCCCTTTGTTCAGGGCTCAGAGCTTGGAGTGTTAACTCCTCTGGGCCCACCCGTGTAATAAACCTGAGCTCTCCAACTCTCCCAGTGTGGTGCTTGGTTTCCCGAGTACTGGTTTCTGCAACAGAAACATAAGGGAGAGTCTGCAAAGAAGCTCACATTTCCCTAACCTCATGCGCAACTGTAATATTTGAATCAGTTCTGGAAATGAGAAGAGGTCAGGCAGGAGAATTCAAGAATTGAAGGAGCGACATGCTGCTGTTGGGATGGTGGAGAAGAGATCAGGAGAGAAAAGCAGTTTAGAGGGAAAGGGCAGATTCTACAATGACCAAGGTCCCTTCATTAATCATTCACTACATGCTATCTTCCACCTACTGCTTTTATCTTCTCAGCAGCTCTAGGTAGCAAGCACTTGCCTTAAAAAGGACAGAAGAGAAATTATCAAGGTTTTGAGCTTGTTAATGGTGGTAATAGATGAAATACTGTTTCAATTCTTCACCCGCCTCCTTGTAATGATTATAAAGTTAACCCCTTGTATATGACTTTTCAGTGTCTATCAGTACAGTATGTGGAAGACATATCCCCAATCCACTGACTTTGAGCTTGGTCATGGGGTTTGCTTTGGCCATTGGAATGTTGCTGAATGCATGCAAGCAGAGGCTTTAACGTGTCTGCATGACTAATACAGCGGTCAAGTCAGGATTAAATTCCAGGAATGTCTGGATTCAAAGGTTTTGCTCCACAGTTCCTTAGTACGGGATCTAGGGAATCCTGCTGCCCATGGCTAGCCCCATTGTATTCAGGTGGAGCAGAGCCCCAGGTGCCTGGGATAAGCCTGGTACAGACGCTCACCTGCCATCTGTATGGATAGAGCTTTATGGATAAAGCTTCAGGTTGACTTGTCAATGAGCTCCTCAGAACCTAAACATTTCTTTTGCAGTTCATTCTAATCATTTTGCACTGGAGGATTTTTCCATGATAGATTGGTAGCTAGTAAAAAGCTTGGTTTACATCCAACATTTGACAGAGCTGAGATTTCAGAGCTGCTTCAAATCGGTCAAACATGATCACAACATCTGAGCAAAATGCAGAAAAGACCCTCTTTATCAACCAAAGTTTGCTTTCCTCTTGGGGAATAATTTCAACTTAATCCAAGAAATTTCTCATCTTGCCTGAATTGATATGTATTAGAGCTTTTCCAGGCCAAAAAATGGCGGCGGGGGAGAGCTTTCTTGCTAGTTCAGCTAGTGAAGAATCCACCTGCAATGCAGGATACCCTGGTTCAATTCCTGGGTCAGGAAGATACCCTGGAGAAGGGATAGGCTACCCACTCCAGTATTCTTGGGATTCTCTGGTGGCTTAGCTGGTAAAGAATCCACCTGCAATGCGGGAGATGTGGGTTAGATCTCTGGGTTGGGAAGAGCCCCTGGAGAAGGGAACAGCTACCCACTCCAGTATTCTGGCCTGGAGAATTCCATGGACTGTATAGTCCAAGGGGTCACAAAGAGTCAGACACAACTGAGTGACTTTACTTTCACTTTCACTTTACAGGCTAAAATAAGCATTTACTTAATCTAGTCTTTAACCAGAAAAGAAAACAACAAAACAAAAAAAGCAAGCCCCAAGCGAATGAACAAAAGAAAAATAACATGTATGCACTTTATTTCCTATTCCTCTAAGTCACAGATGGTTGAGACAGAGGTGTCTTTGATGGGAAAGCCAAGTTGATTTATTTTACCCTATTTGGTCTTGACATAGAACCAAGGAAGCTGCGTGGGACCACTTTCAACACAGAAGCATCACAAAGCATAGAAGGCTGGCAGGTATAGTGACCTGGAGAGAAAAAATCACAGTCACCTCTAGATATTAACACAAAAGTAGCCAAAACCCCGGACAGCTACCTGGCCAATGACATAATGGCTTTCTGGGTAGATGGAGCCCGTAGGGAGGGGCCCTCTGTGGCTTCTCATAGGAGGTGCCTGTGGGTGGGGAGGCCGGGACAGGTGAGCAGCAGCTGGCTTTACCTGCTGGGGAGGAAGTAGCCATCCGTTTTCTTGAGCTGCATTTGCTCCTTCTCCTCTGTTTTTCCTCCTGTTTCTGTGATCCCTTCTTATGCCACTTCATTGCCCAAAGGCTTCAAGTTCTATCCTACTCTAATCAGAGAATCAGCACCTCACAGCTCCTGGGGTTTGGTCTCCAGTGCACACAGGGCTTCTTCCCAGAGGAAGAGTCGGGCCTGGCTTTCCACACCGTTCTCTGTGACTGGCCAGCGTTCCTCCTGCATGTGGTCAGCCCACACCCTCTGGACCCAGATGCCATGACCATTCCGAGACACTGTCTCCAAGCAGCTTCTGGATTCAAGTTGTTTGTCTAGATTTTCTAGTGCTTTTGACACATTGCACACGGTTTAAAGGTCAAAATAGCCTGGAGTTAAAACTCCCCTCCAGGTCCTCCCCACCATTCTACACAGAATAAAGAATTTTCTCCCCAGAAGAAAGGAATGGACATTAAGATTGATTATGTTCAGCTCCCAGCCGATCCCAGTCTCTGGCTGGTCTCAGGAGTTTCTTGCCCCAGTTGTTGACAGCTAACTAATCAAAAATAGTCATGAGGAAATACAGACCCCCTCAGAATGCTGTGTCCCCGCACATATATGTTTTCTACACACACCTGCTCTCTTCTCGACTTAGTGCAGCAGCCCAGCGATCTGACTGCTGCCCCTTGTCCCTCCTGTGAGGGGGTCCTGTGAGCCGATCTCGTCTTTTTTTCCTTCTTCCTGATCCTGGCCTTCTCTAACTCCCTTACCTTACACTCCCCCTTTCTCCACCCTTCTCTGTTTCTTTCTGTATTTAATCCTCATAACAACTCTATGACGGCTATACTATTATCATCCCTATTTTACAGATGTGGAACTGAGGCTTGACCCAGTAAGTAGGAAAACTGTGCATCTGAACCCAGCCATCCAGCCAGCACACCCACATGGTTAAGATTTTTTTTTCCTTTTTAAAAAAATTTTATTTATTTATTTTAATTGGAGGCTAATTACTTTACAATATTGTAGTGGTTTTTGACACACATTGACATGAATCAGCCATGGGTGTACATGTGTCCCCCATTCTGAGCCCCCTCCCACCTCCCTCCCCATCCCATCCCTCTGGGTCATCCCAGTGCACCAGCCCTGAGCACCCTGTCTCATGCATCCAACCTGGACTGGTGATCTATTTCACATACGGTAATAACATGTTTCAATGCCATTCTCTCAAATCACCCCACCCTCACCTTCTCCCACAGAGTCTAAAAGTCTGTTTTTTACATCTGTGTCTCTTTTGCTGTCTCACATATAGGGTCATCATTATTATCTTTCCAAATTCCATATATATGCATTAATATACTGTATTGTTCTTTTTCTTTCTGATTTACTTCACTCTGTATAATAGGCTCCAGTTTCAACCACCTCATTAGAACTGATTCAAATGTATTCTTTTTAATGACTGAGTAATATTCCATTGTGTATACGTACCACAGCTTTCTTATCCATTTGTCTGCTGATGGACATGTAGGTTGCTTCCATGTCTTGGCTATTATAAACAGTGCTGTGATGAACATTGGGGTACACATGTCTCTTTCAATTCTGCTTTCCTCGGTGTGTATGCCCAGGAGTGGGATTGCTGGGTCATATGGCAGTTCTATTTCCAGTTTTTTAAGGAATCTCCACACTGTTCTCCATAGTGGCTGTACTAGTTTGCATTCCCACCAACAGTGTAAGAGAATTCCTTTTTCTCCACACCCTCTCCAGCATTTATTGCTTGTAGACTTTTTGATAGCAGCCATTCTGACCATCATGAGATGACACCTCATTGTGTTTTGATTTGCATTTCTCTGATAATGAGTGATGTTGAGCAAGATTTTTTTTTTTTTAAAAGATTATCTCCTGGGAGTTGTGTTAAGAGCTTTACTTACATTTTCAAATTTAATCCACTCAACAACCCTGCAAGATTGGCAGTTATTATCACCCTTTGGCATGGGGAAAGGCATGTATGGAGAAGATTAGCTGACTCAGTCAAGGTCATGGCCAGTTTCAGTGGAGGAGTCAAGGGTTGAAATTAGATTGCTTTAGATGCAAAGCTTTTGTTTGCAAACAGTTTTAAATCCCTACTCAAAATAGTTTCTTCTAAACTTGGGAAGTTGTGCCCCTTTGTCACCCACACACCAACACCAGCCTTTCTCCTCTCTCCTTAGACACTCTCTGGACAGAAGAGAAAGATGCCTGATTGTCTTGACACTATTTTCTTCCCTCAGAGGTGCCACTGAATGCTGAAAGCAGGCATCATGTGGGAGGCAGGCAATAATCCAGGGCTTGTACAGCCAGCCATGTGCTGTTATCGGGGCTGCTACTCTATTCAGAGGCATTTGATACCCCGTTAGTGAACTGCATTAGAACTGGTGTCCTAATCTGGGTTCTCCCAAAAACGGACCCTGACAGAGGACTTTAGTGCAGGTTCTTCATATGGGAGGAGATTCCAGGAAGCTGTGGAGAGACTGAGGAAACTGCAAAGGAAATAAGAGAAATCCAGAATGGGAGCATGAGTGAGCTGGTTACCAGTGTGGGTGACCAGGCTCAGTGCTGCAGGGGCCCTTCTAAGGATGCAAGCAGAAGGCACGTCAGAATTATCCCCCAAGTGAAAGGACTGTGGTCAAGGTGTGTCTCTCAGTGCCAGTCTCTTCCTAATGTTCTGGATGTTCTGCAGGTTTTTGTGGAACAAAAGAAGAAATAAAAAACCCCAATTCTGGACAGTGGCCTGGGAGGGGCAGTAATGACAACTGAATAAGATGGCTCAGGTAAGAGTGAATCTCATAATGATGACTGAAAGATGTAAGGCAGATCATCAAGTCTACAAAAACAAATGCTGAAGAAGGCGTGGAGAAAAGGAACCCTCCTACACTGTAAGCGGGAATGTAAAGTGGTGCAGCCACTATGGAAAACAGTGTGGAGGTTCCTTAAAAAGTTAAAAACAGAGCTATCATATGATCCAGAAAACCCACTCCTGGGCATATATCAGGAAAAGAAGAAAACTTTTATAAAAAATTAATTAATTTATTTTAATTGGGGGATAATTTCTTTGCAATATTGTGGTGGTTTTTGTCATACATTGACATGAAGTGCACATGTGTCTCCCCATCCTGAAACCCTGCCCACCTCCCTCCCCACACCATCCCTCTGGGTTGTCCCAGTGCACTGGCTTTGAGTACCCTGCTTCATTCACCAAACTTCCACTGGTGATCTATTTCACATATGGAAATATACATGTTTCAATGCTATTCTATCAAATCATCCCACCCTCCCCTTCTCACACAGAATCCAAAAGTCTGTTCTTTACGTCTGTGTCTCTTCTGCTGCCTTGCATACAGGATAGTCATTACCGTCTTTCTAAATTCCATATATATGCATTAATATACTGCATGGGTGTTTCTCTTTCTGACTTATTTCACTCTGTATAATAGGCTCCAGTTTAATCCACCTCATTAGAATTGATTCAATTGAGTTCTTTTTCACAGCTGAGTAATACTCCATTGTGTATATGTACCACAGCTTCCTCATCCATTCATCTGCTGATGGACATCTCGGTTGCTTTCATGTCTTAGCTATTGTAAACAGTGCTGCAATGAGCATTGGGGTACACGTGTTTCTTTCAACTCTAATTTCTTCAGTATGTATGCCCAGCAGTGGGATTGCTGGATCGTATGGCAGTTCTATTTCCAGTTTTTTTTTTTAAGGAATATCCAAACTGTTCTCCATAGCAGCTATACCAGTTTGCATTCCCACCAGCAGTGTAAGAGGGTTCCCTTTTCTCCACATCCTCTCCAGCATTTATTGTTTACAGATTTTTTTGATGGTGACCATTCTGACCGGCATGAGACAATACCTCATTGTGGTTTTGATTTGCATTTCTCTAATAATGAGTGATGTTGAGCATCTTTTCATGTGTTTGTTAGCCCTCTGTATGTATTCTTTGGAGAAATGTCTGTTTGGTGCTTTGGCCCACTTTTTGATTGGGTTGTTCCTTTTTTCTGGAATTGAGCTGCATGAGCCGCTTGTATATTTTGGAGATTGATTCTTTGTCAGTTGCTTCTTTGCTATTATTTTCTCCCATTCAGAAGGCTGTCTTTTCACCTTGCTTACAGTTTCCTTCATTCTGCAAAAGCTTTGCTCCCATTTGTTTATTTTTGTTTTTATTTCCAATACTCTGGGGGTGGGTCATAGAGGATCTTGTGATTTATGTCAGAGAATGCTATGCCTAGGTTTTCCTCTAAGAGTTTTATAGTTTCTGGTCTTACATTTAGATCTTTAATCCATTTTGAGTTTATTTTTGTGCATGGTGGTAGAAAGTGTTTGAGTTTCAATCTTTTACAAGTGGTTGATCAGTTTTTCCATCACTTGTTAAAGAGATTGTCTTTTCTCCATTGTATATTCTTGCCTCTTTTGTCAAAAATAAGGTGTCCATAGGTGCGTGGATTTATCTCTGGGCTTTCTGTTTTGTTCCATTGATCTATATTGCTGTCTTTGTGCCAGTACCATACTGTCTTGATGACTGTAGCTTTGTAGTATAGTCTGAAGTCAGGAAGATTGATTCCTCCAGTTCCATTCTTCTTTCTCAAGATTGCCTTGGCTATTCGAGGTTTTTGTGTGTGTGTGTGTGTGTGTGTGTGTTTCCATACAAATTGTGAAATTATTTGTTCTAGTTCTCTGAAAAATACCTTTGTTAGATTGATAAGGATTGTGTTGAATCTATAGATTACTTTGCATAGTATACTCATTTTCATTATATTGATTCTTCCAATCCATGAACCTGCTATATTTCTCCATCTATTTGTGTCATCTTTGACTTCTTTCATCAGTGCTTTTTAGTTTTTTATATATAGGTCTTTTGCTTCTTTAGGTAAATTTACCAATGGTGAATGGGATTGTTTCCTCAATTTCTCTTTCTCTTTTCATTGTTAGTGTATAGGAATGCAAGGGATTTCTGTGCATTAATTTTATATCTTGCAACTTTAATACATTCATTGATCAGCTCTGGTAATTTTCTGGTGGTATCTTTAGGGTTATCTGTGTAGAGGATCATGTCATCTAAAAACAGTGAGTGTTTTACTTCTTCTTTTCCAATCTGGATTCCTTTTATTTCCTTTTCTTCTCTGATTGCCATGGCTAGGACTTCCAAAACTATGTTGAATAGTAATGGTGAGAGTGGGTACCCTTGTCTTGTTCCTGATTTCAGAGGAAATGCTTTCAATTTTTTGCCATTGAGGATAATGTTTGCTGTGGATTTGTTGCATATGGCTTTTATTATGTTTAGGTATGTTTCTTCTATGCCTGCTTTCCAGAGAGTTTTTAACATACATGGTATTTAATTTTTTCAGAGGCTTTCTATACATCTACTGAGATAATCATATGGCTTTCATCTTTCAATTTGTTAATGTGGTGTATCACATTGATTGATTTTTGAATATTGAAGAACCCTTGCATATCTGGAATAAAGCCTGCTTGGTTATGATGTATGATCTTTTTAATATGCTGTTGAATTCTGTTTGGTAGTATTTTGGTGAGATTTTTGCATCTATGTTCATCAGTAATATTGGCCTGTAGTTTTCTTTCTTTGTGGCATAAAATATGAAAACTTTAATTCAAAAAGATACATACACCACAATGTTCATAGCGGCACTATTTGTAATAGCCAAGACATGGAAATAACATAAATATACACTGACAGATGAATGGATACATAAGATGTGGCATATATGTATATTTATATATAAAATGGAATACAACTCAGTCATAAACAAGAATGAAGTAATGCCCTTTATAGCAACATGGATGGATCTACAGGTTATCATACTAAAGTGAAGTAAGTCAGACAGAGAAAAACAAATATCATACGCTATCAATTATATGTGGCATCTAAAAAATGATACAAAGGAATTTATTTACAAAACAGAAATAGACTCACAGATATAGAAAACAAATTTATGGTTACCAAGGGGTAAGGCCAAGGGAGGGATAAATTGAAATGTTAGGATTAATGGATATATAATTGTGTGTTAGTCACTCAGTTGTGTCTGACCCTTTGTGACCCCATGGACTGTAGCCTGCCAGGTTCCTCTGTCCATGGAATTCTCCAGGCTGGAATACTGCAGTGGGCTACATTCCTTTCTCCAGGGGACCTTCCCAGCCCAGAAACTGAACGTGGGTCTCCAGCATGACAGGCAGATTCTTTACCAATTGAGCCACCAGGAAAGCCCCAACAGATACATACTACTATATATAAACTAAACAAGGATCTACTGTATAGCACAAAGAACCATATTGGAAGTCTTATAATAACCTGCAACAAAAAAGAATTCAAAAGAGAATATATATATATATACACACACACACATACATATGTACACATACATATACACATGCATATATAAAACTGAATCACTTTGCTATACATCTGAAACACTGCAGGTCAACTACACTTCAGTTAAAAAAAGCCTCCCCCCGCCCCCCCACCAAAGCTAGACACAAGATAGCAGATCCTGTGTAATTCAATCATAGTCAAATCCTCAAACTGGCAAACTCTATGAAGGACAGTGGTTACCTCTGGGTGTGAGTGGGTATGGAAGTGGGCCCAGCGGGGCATCTGCTGGGGCGGGGGCAGGTGTTACAATAAGCTGACTCTAGTTGGCCCATTGTTAGATGTGTTGGGCTGTTCATTTATAATTTGTACACTTTTCTGTGTAAATGTTAAACATCAAGGCTTTTTGAAAAGTGGAAGTGGGGCCATGAAGGCTTGGCTTTTAAACGTGTCTAGGGCTTGTGTCCCACCAAATGAGAAACACAGAGACATGCAGAGTTAATTTCCCTCTGTGTGCATTGAAGGAAGTTCTAAAACAACTTCAGAAAGCCAAGGTTTTTAGAAAAGTAACTAACATTTAGAGTCAGAAAACCTTTTACCGATGGCTGTTTTTAAAATGAAGGATCACATCTCATCTTGTACTACCTCCCCCTCCAATACTTACTATGAATTACAAAGGGGAAAAGAGTAACCTTACATGGAAGAAGCCTGGCACACACCATCTTCACTGACTGAACCCCAGCAGCAAGGGGACACCTGGAAACTGACCAGATACAAGAGGCAGGCCCAGCACCATTTCTCTGACAGCACTGCAAAGGTCATTCACCTGAACCCCATTACAAGGAAGCGACAGACAAAACCAAACCAAGGAACATTCATGAAGTGAGTGGCCTAGGTCAAGAAGTGCCACAGCCAAGAAAGACAAAGTGAGGCTGAGGGCCTAGTCCAGACTCGATGAGACCAAAGAGACACGGCAAGTAAATGCAACATGTGATTTTGTTTCATTCTTTCTCTCTCGCTCTCTCTCTTTTGGCGGCGGGGTGGGGTGGGGTGGGTGATGCTGGCAGTGGGCTTGTACCATGTGGCTTGTGGGATCCTAGTTTTCTGACCAGGGACTGAAACCTGGCCTTGGCAGTGAAAGCGCTGAGTCCTAAACCCTGAACCGCCAGGGGATTCCCCATCCCACAACAAGGAGTTAGTTTTCAGCTGGATCTTTTTGCTGTACTGGGACCCTGGAGAACCATACTGGGGCTAAGGATGAAATGGCTGTAAAGTCTCACCATTAATGTCCTGTGTAGGTGGTGGCATGTGGCTATTCTGAAGATGTTCTTTTTTAGTAGGAAAAATACACTATGGGATTTGAAGGTGATGGAACATTGGGTTGACAACTTACTCTCAGGAGATTCAGGACAAAGAGTTCTTTACATGGTGCTTATGACCTTTGCGTAAATTTGAGACTATTTGAAATTTAAGTGAAGAGTGAAGAAGTGTCCACAAATGCTTTAGCCAAGATTTCTGATCTCAGAGGGCAGCCAAATTTGAGAACATGAGGTGCAAGTGTTTCTTCCTGGAGTGGACTTAAGCTTATCAGTGAGGTTCAGTTATTTCTGTGCTGGACAAGGTGTTCAGACACCCTTAATCCCATTCTTTGATTTTTAAGCTTATCTTTGAAGCCAGAGGGACATATTTGAAATATCAAGTATCTTCTCTTCAAAATGTGACAAGGTTTTTTTTTTAAGAAGTGCCTGTATAATGTACACATATTTTCAAATTAAAACAAAATCAATACGAAGACCCTAAAATGAATTAATTTATTGGAAGCTGCGGAAACACTATAATCATTCAAATTAAATCTGCTTTGCTGGATGAGTCCACTTCTACCATGCTCTATGATCAGTGGTAGATTGGCCTTGACAGCACTAATAAATTAAACTGTCCAGCTGCTGCTCCTTCATCTGATGCCACTGGTCACTGCAACGAGACTGAAAGAGGAGAGAGGCAAATCTCTCTCGAGTATTGGAAGCTATTCAGTGTGATGAAGAAAAGCGCAAAGCATCTCCCGAATGAACAAACTGCTGATGCCTCTTCACCAAGTGATACTCCTCATCTGGAAGCTATGAATTCAACCACCTTCCCAGGGCCGGAGAAGGGCTTCCCTTTACAGCCAGACACCAGGCTTTGTGTAAGAGGGAATCGGTGGCCCTGTGATGCTGGTGTGTGTGTGTGTATGCACCTGTGTGTGAATATGCAGAACATCCTCCAGGCCATCTCCTTAGCAATAAAGAGGGACTTTCCCTCGCTTTCGCAGGCCCAGGCTGTGTGGCTCTCACCTGCCAACTGGTTAGTTGGTCTTCAGATAGCATCTAAGCTGTGAGCATGAATCACCAGGTCACCTGCCCTTGGAGCCCATTTGTGTTGCCCTAAGCAACCGAGCTAGAACCACCACCTTCTAGATGGATGAGGACCAGACCCATCACAGTTTTATCCTGCACAGAAGCCCACACAGCCCAGCTGAGGGCAGACACCAACAGCAGCTGAGCAGGCGCAGATGCAAACCCTTCCCTTCCCTCTGCGAGGCTGGCATTCACGGTCAGGGGTCACATGGGGCAGACGAGCCCACGGTTCCCAACTCCGAGGCCAAGCCTCTGCCCCCGGCAGTCAAGGCCACTAGAGGCAGGGACGGGACGGCTTGTATGCATGTGGTCACTAGGCATGTTTTACTGGGAGATTTTACACTAGCAGAGCAAGAACATACTAAAAATGACTAATAGTGGGGGGCTTCCTTGGTGGTCTAGTAGCTGAGATTCGATCCCTGACCAGAGAACCAGATCCTGCATGCTGCACCTGAAGATCCCACATGCCACAGCAAAGACCCAGGGTCCTGGGGGCTGCAGCCAAGATCCAGCACAGGCAAAAAACAAAACAAAACAAAACAAAACAAAACCCAACAATTTTTTAATGACTAATATTGGTAAATTTTCTATTTTAGGGATTTGTAAACTGTGACCCTATATTATCTGGTGGGTCTTTAATACAGATAATATATCCTCTTGTGTAAAACTCAAATGTATCCTTAAAAGTGGTCCCAAATGGAGTAGAAAAAAACAGACAGGACAGACGGAGAGCATCACGTTTAAATCTAGTCCAAAGAAGGTTTGTAACCAGCCCATGACAGTGAAAGGAGTAAAATGCCAGATGGTAATTTTCCTTGGAGGTAGCCAAGTGTAGTGGGTTTTGGTTTTGGTTTTATTTTCTTTTAAAATTACACTCAGCTATTGTTTTTTCAGGACACACATTGAATTTCAGACTCAAGTATGCCCCCTGGTGTTGGAGATAGTAAAAGCAACTGCAGCTATTTTCAGTTCTGTTCAATTCCATTCAGTCGCTCAGTGGTGTCTGACTCTTTGTGACCCCCATGGGCTGCAGCAGCTACTTGAGGCGCTTAAAAGGCATAATACCTTATATATATATATATATATGCATAAATAAGTATAATAAAGAATAAGGGTGAAATCACTCTGCTATACAAAAACTGTAGTATGTAAGCTGGGCTATCAAAGTCCACAATGGTTTTTACATTGAATATATTCAAAAGCAGACTAGCTACTAAGGAGGATGTCAAAGAATGGAAGAATTTGCCTGTGTCCTCTAGATAGTCAGACTATCACTAAACATCTCCTGATTTGCTGCTACAGGTAGAGTTTGAATGTGGCTTTGAACATAGGGCTGGTACTATCAGCTCTCTGCTTTCCTTTCCGACTTTCTAAAACAAAATCGCCGGGCATGGGGCCACATTCCCTGACTGGAGAGCCAGCTTTCACAGTGTGTTTATCACGTCCTTATCCATAATCATATATTTAATAGAGTTGACTGAATCGGATATAGGAGACGTACCTAACATTTGAAATACAAATAGGCAAATATAAGGTGTGGGCATATTTACAAGATCCTAAGCTACTTCCTCTTTCTTCTTGTAATTTCTCTTCTAAGCCTGTTTCCCTGGCCCTCTGACCAGTTTCTCCTGGAATCATGCCCTTTAGAAATCCTTCACACATGAATCTTTGCCTTAAGGAATCCATCCTGAGACAGCTTTGTTCTCTTAAAAAATATTTTTAAAAATTGAGGTGCTCTAAATTCTTTAAACAGGTATGAACAATGTTATCCTGCTGCATTATGGAAACCCAAGATGCCCGGTCCATTATGGAAAAATGGCACAGTGGCATGTGTTAATCAGACTCTGAGGCAGAAGGGATAGTGAACATCCGAACCCACAGTGTTCCCCGAGGTGCCACCTCCGGCCCTCCGGCTCCCTGCCTGCAGGCTGCTGCTCCTCCTGAGTGCCTCACCGGGACACTCATCGTCAGCCTGCCCTCTCTGCCTGGAGAGCGCATCCCCCAGACTTGCTCCCTCACCCTTTCCCTTCTCCACTGAAATGCCGCCCGCTCTTCCCACACCACCTCTCTATTCCCCCTGCACTTCCTGTCCCCTTTACTTTCCTCTTGGCACTATTACCGCCTGATAGTTATTAGCTTTTCCTTATCCCTCCCTCGTTACAGGATAAACTCCACAAGACCGGGGACTTAATTACACATGTCATTGGATCCCGATCATCTAGAACAGGGATTAGCACAATTTTTCTGCAAACGCCCACATAGTAAGTGTTTTCAGCTCCGTGGGCAAGTCTTTGTGGCCACTCAAATCTGTGGCTGTAGCACTCAAGCAGCCAGAGACGACACGGAAATGAATGCGTGCGGCTATGTTCTAATAAAGCTTTACTTGTAAAAACCAGACTTCTGGTTTCTAGTCCAGCATGTAAGAAGCTTAGAAGTTGCCTGTCCTAGCAACATGTAACGTGCTAAACAAACTGAAGAAATCCAACAGCTCTTCTTAGCTCTGTCAGAGAAGTGAGGTCACAGGCAAACTTCTGCCCCCTAAATTGGAGAAACAGGTGAATACAGAGAATCACAGCTTATCAGAACAGAAACCTCCATGGGGTTAGTGCCCCAGTAGTAAACCTTGGACTGTAACTGACAAACTGCAGGAGGTTCAGAGTCATTAATGGAGTGGGGTACCACACTTTTGTGAGTTTTACCTATTCAACCAGGTTCTCATAGCAAATACTGGAGAAAAATCCACTCCTGATGCCCACAGGGGACAAGAAAAGGAACCATTTTGAAAAATGTCAGAGCACTCTGTTTTTCTTAACAAGGTCTGCCCTCAAGGGAAACTATGTTACCAGAGTTAAAGTACTTAAAAAAAATTTTTTTAAGAGCCTAATATTAAAGGATGAAACTATACCAATTTCCTACAATCTTTTCCAGAGTATAGAAGAAGAGGAGATTCTTCCTAACTCATTCTCTGAGATTGGCATTTGTCTCATACCAAAGTCAGACAAAGATATCACAAGAAAAGGAAACCACAGGTCAACATCCCTCATGAACAGAGATGCAAAAGTCCTCAATATAATATCAATGAGCTGAATCCAGCAAGGTATAAAAAGAATTATACACCATGAACACAGATTTATCCCAGGTCTATAAGGTGGGTTAAACATTCCGAAATAAATTAATGTAATCCATAGGGCTTCCCAGGTGGCACTAGTGGTAAAGAACTGACCTGCCAATCCTGGAGACATAAGAGACGCAGGTTCGATCCCTGGGTCGGGAAGCTCCCCCGGAGGAGGGCATGGCAACCCACTCCAGTATTCTTGCCTGGAGAATCCCACAGACAGAGGAGCCTGGCGGGCTGCAGTCCATGCATGCTTAGTTTCTCAGCCATGTCTGACTCTTTGTGACCCCATGGACTGCCAGCCAGGCTCCTCTGTCCATGGGGATTCTTCAGGCAAGAATACTGGAGTGGGTTGCCATGCCCTTCTCCAGGGGATCTTCCTGACCCAGGGATTGAATACAGGTCTCACGCACTGCAGGTGGATTCTTTACCAGCTGAGCTACCGGGCTATGGTCCATGGGGTCGCAAAGAGTCAGACGCGACTGAAGTGCCTTAGCATACAAGCATGCATCACATCAACAGAAGAAAAAACCACACGATCATATCAATAGATGCAGAAAAAGCATTTGACAAAATCTAATACTTATTCACGATCAAAAATTTTCAGCAAACTAGGATTAGGGAAAACTTCCTTAACTTGACAAGGACATCTATAGGAAACCTGGAGTCAACCCCATACTTAGTTGTGAGAAACCAGAAGCTTTACTGCTTAGATCAGAAACAATGAAAGGATGTTCCTCCTTTCCACTCCTTTAAGCACGGTACTGTAAGTCCCAGATAATACAGTAAGATAAGAAAAGGAAATAAAAGTTATCCTGATGTGGAAAAGGAGGGGATTACACTGTTTTCTTGCAGGTGACATGACTGTCTATGCAGAAAATCTGAGAGAACTGACAATCTCCTGGAACTAAGAAGCAATTATAGCCAGGATATAGTTATAGGATAAAAAATTAATATAAAATGTCAACCACTTTCCTTTATACCAGTAATGAACAAGTGGAATTTGATATTAAAAACGTAATGCTATTTACATTTGTATCCCTTAAAATGAAACACTTAGGATGGATAGGAAGGCTCAATATTGTAAAGATGTCAGTTCTTCTTAACTTGATCTATAAATTCAGTGCAATCCCAATTAAAACTCCATCACATTAGTTTGTAGATATTGACAAACTGATCCTAAAAATTATATGAGAAGCAAAGACCTCAAACAGCCAACCTAATAATGAAGGAGAAGAACCAAGTTAGAAGGCTGACACTATCTGACTTTGCACTGTTGCTGTGCTTATTTGCTCAGTTGTGTCTGACTCTTTGCAACACCTTGGACTGTAACCTGCCAGGCTCCTTTGTCCATGGGGATTCTCCAGCAAGAATACTGGAGTGGGTTGCCATGCCCTCCTCCAGGGGATCTTCCCAACTCAGGGCTCGGACCCAGGTCTCCTGAACTGCAGGCGGATTCTTTACAGTCTGAGCCACCAGGGAAACCCATCTGACTTTAAGACTTATTATAAAGCTACTGTATTAATAATAAGTATAATATAATAAGTATAATAATAATAATAAGTATAATATACTTATTATAAAGCTAATATTATTATAAATCAACTCAGTTTGGTAGTGGTGAAAGAAGAGAGAAATAGACCAATGGAAGTGAGTAGAGTATATAAAAATAGATCTGCATAAATATAGTCGTCTGATCTTTGCCTGTTAGAATGGCCAAACTTCAAAACACTGGCGATACCAAATGCTGAAGAGGGTGTGGAGCAACAGGAACTCTCATTCATTGCAGGTAGGAAGGCAAAGTAATAACAGCCACTTTGCAAGACAGTTTAGTGGTTTCTTATAAAACTGAACATATTCCTATTATGTGATCCAGCAATTGTGCTCCTTGGTATTTATGTGAATGAGCTAGTATAACACCAAGAGTGAACTTTCACTAAATTACGGATTTCGGGTGGTAACAATGTGTCAGTGCAGGTTCATTCACTGTAACAGATGTACACATTGATATGAGATACTGACAAGGGGAGATGCATACCTGAGGCAGTGGGTTAGATGAGAAATCTCCCTCTTTTCTGTTCAGTTGTGCTGTGAGCCTAAAACTGCTCTAAAAAACAGAGTCTGTTAACCACAACAACAAACCCCCTGAAACAAATGGCAGGTTATATTTGGCCAGTAGATTTAGTTTATTGACTCCTGACTTAGGTTTGTTTTTAAAGAAATAAACGAAACAATCCCAAAACCACGTAATGAATGATCCTCAAACAACTGTTGCTTTGTTCATCGTCATGAGGGTCAGGACTCTGGAAGGGTGTTGCTGGGCAGGTGCCTGTAACTGAGTCAGATACTGGCTGGTGCTGCAGGCCTGGGACTGGGCGTCCAAGATGCTCACTCACGTGGCAGCTGGGGGCGACTCTGGGCTTGGAGCTCTGATGGGCTCTCTGAGCACCCACACTGTCTCCCCAGCACGGTGGTCTCTCACACCTTGCCTGGCTCCTCCCAGAGACAGCATTCTGAGAGAACGAGGCGGGAGCTGCAGGGCCTGTCCTCATCCACCCTGAGAGTCCCAGGGTGGCACTTGCCCCTAATTCTCCTGGGCAGCAGGGAGTCAGAACCAGCCTGAGTTGAGGGGAGGGAAGGTAGACACAACTGCTGCAGGGAAAGTATCAAAGAACAATGCCATGCTGAAACTACACTCAAGTACATTTTCACCTGGAACAGGGCTGGGTCAGTGGAGAAAGGAACAGATATTTAAGGGAGACTGTGAGGAAGGTACTGGGTCAGGTGCTTCAGGCACCTTAGCCTGCGACTCTCGAAGCAGGAATCACAGCCCCCGTATAACAGCCAGGAACTGGAGGCAGAGGGTGATGAAGGAGCTGCCCATAACGGTGGCCATCAGTGGCAGATTCTGATGCCAAAGCCACGGCTTCCTGGTGCCCATCCTTCTGGACTAGTTGATGCCCCTGGGAATGCAGCAAAGAGAAGCAGCACGTTGAAAACTGAATTGGAATTCTCTGGCTAAAACCTCTGTGTTCTCCGGTGCTTCTTAAACTTTATTGTGTGTGTGTATCACCTGGGCATCTTGAAATACAGATTCTGGTTCAGCAGGTCTGGGATGAGCCTGAGATTCTGCATCTAACAAACTCCCAGGGGACCCGAAGCTGTTTGTCTGTGGCCTCACTCTGGGAAGTAGGTCTTTGTGGTACAAAAAGGATTCACTGCCCAGACAAGGCCTGTGACCCAAGAAAAGTATGTCTCCTTCTCTGATGAGCCTGATAAACTTAGCTTTCTGTGGGCAGTTAGAAACTAAGGATAGAAGTCCAGGGTGGGTGGCAGGTGGTGGTGGAAAGCTGCTGGATTCCTTGGCAGTCTGCTGCTCACCACCAATAGGAATGGGGAGGAGTGAGAAATTGCATTTTCCTCTGCAGAAATCTTTTGTTCCTCTACTCTGGTCTTTCAATTGCGTGTGCTTGTTCAGTTGCTAAGTTGTGTCTGACTCTGTGACCCCATGAGCTGCAGCCCGCCAGCTCCTGGCATTTTCTAGGCAAGAATACTGGAATGGGTTGCTATTTCCTACTCCAGAGGATCTTCCTGACCCAGGGATCGAAGCTGCATCTCTTGAGTCTCCTGCATTAGCAGGTGGCTAGTTTACCACTGCACCACCTGGGAAGGCCCCCTGAATTGTGTGCAAAAATACAGATATTTGCAAAATGTTGGACCACCGCAACTGTGTGTGATTCAGATACAACAAGGTTGAGAGGCATAACTGAGTTCAGAAAAAAAGTCTAACTCATAAATCAATGGGATAGCTGACCAACTATTTCAAGTGAGTTCCAAGATAACACTGACTTATCTTATGGCAGCATTGACTTCACTAATTAAATGCAATTTTTTTTTTTGCATTTTTAACTGGAAACACTGACAAGTTAATGCTTCAGCATATCCATACTAGATGTAGCAACATGCAATTCCAGGGGCCTCCACTGCTTCGTCCCTTCAGCTTAACGCTCAGCGTGAGTCTGTACAAATTGTTTGGTACCACTAGATGGTGCCACAGCATCTTTCTTTATAAAAACCAGAATTTAAATCTGGAATCAACAGAAAAAACTTTTAGTTTGGGGTTCTCAAAGACACTGAATTGAACTCTGGAGACTGTGCCTTGGAAATTAGTATTTTAAGTAACTCTTCTCAGATGATTTTTCTACACGGTCAGTTGGCGTGCTGGCATGAGGTGGCACAGCAAATGATTAAACTCTTTGCTGAAAAATAAGGAAACTGCCGCAGTTCATGGGGTCGCAAGGAGTCAGTCACGACTTGGTGACTGAACGACACGGAGAAGGAAACTGAGGCTCTTTATTCAATTTGCAGGGACCAGACTAGGAGCCAGGAATCCACCTTGTTTCAATGAATCCAGGTTGTTTCAATGGTTTTTCTACCAAATCATGGAAAACAAAAAGTGAAAATTTTAAAGAAGTTTTATGGTCAAAGCATCAAAAAGACTGTTAGACCTCTAAACTGGGTCCTGAAATTGAAGACACACCATGGAAGAAAAGGTCAAGGCTATCGAAAGAAATTATGCAAGTAACCTTCAATTGAGCTTCATATTAATAATATAACGAAAAATAAGCTTTTTGTAAGGATGCAAAAGACGGGTGGGCTTGTAATGTGATCTCAGTCCCAGCAGATGGCAGCGTACTCTTAGGAATGCACAGAGCTTGGGCCCATCAAGAGAGAAGCTGTGCCTAATGCAGTAAATACAGGTTCAACAGATGAGCTAAATGCCTAACGTGTAAAGTTTAAAGTTACTTCTTGTATATGGATAAAAAAACATCATGAGTTTCCCAAATGTTATTAGCCTACTACATTATAACCTGATTGAAGAAACAGCTCTACCCCAAGCGGCTGCAGTATTTTCTGTAAGATCCCCTGATCAGGTGTTATTGCTGGGGCATATGTTAATACATATGACAAACTATTATGGGCTCAGGAGGATGAATTCAATCGTTAAATATTTATCGAGCACCTGTCTGGTGACAGGCCCAGTTCTATAAGGAGAATGTTACAAGTAAATTAAAGAAAGTTCAGATGAATGAATATTTCATGACATAGCATATGTTTCAGGACTAAGGTTTCAAAAAGAGGTAAGCAGCTAAACTCTAGTCTTAATTATTGTTTTACTGTGGGTGGACCAGAGAGGATAAGGAAAAAAAAAATTGGGAAAAAGAAAGCATGGCTGTATCCAACCTTAGGAAATTTAGATGTACCCCAGGAATTGTAAGGATATAATTGAAAAGCAGTTCCATTCTTTGCTGACTTCTTAAATCGCGGTCATACTTAGACGTCCCGCCCTTCCCTTTCCGCCCTCCCCGCTCTCCCGGTCCCGGGCGTCCTCAGCCTCCGAGACACCAGGTCCCTGCACATCTCTCCTCCGGTCCTCCTGGTTTCACCGCTGTCTCGTCTGCATGCAGGTCCCGCCTGTGTGTGTAGCTGGGCCAGCACTTGCCAAGGCAGCTCCGTCCACCGACAGGGAACTGCAGCACTGAGGCCTCTCTGCCTGCTCTCCTTAGCTCCTCCCGCATTTCCTTCCTGGGGATTTTAGAGGACCCTGAGTTCTCCTCTTGTGGGGCAGATACTCGGCAACTGAAGAAAGCCAGAATGTCCTGCCTCCCTGGAGTCTTTGACTGAAGATCACCAGTGCTCTCAAAAAGTAAAAGTGTTAGTCACTCAGTCATGTCTGACTCTTTGCGGCCCCATGGACTGTCGCCCACCAGGCTCCTCTGCCCAGGGGACTCTCCACGCAAGAATCCTGGAGTGGGTTGCCATGTCCTTCTCCAGGGGAATCTTCCTGACCTAGGGATCAAACCTGGGTCTCCTGCATTGCAGGCGGATTCTTCACCAAGCAGCTGTCAAACAGCCTCCGTCCTAGACTCTCCATCATCTTGGCCACCTTTGTTCGGATGCACTTGCTAAACTGTGTCCAAGATGAACTGGAGTGAAATGGACGACACCTTCAGAGTGAACCTACCAGGGCAGGGGGTTTGTCGTCCCACCGAGGTGGGCGCGGAGAGCAGAGGTGTGGGAAGGACACACTGGTGCCGGCAGCCCTCCACAGCGCCACCTCTGGACACATCTGCAATTATCGCCCCCTCTGGAGTAAATGTTCCTGGAGGGCTCATGCCTAAGTTACCCACTGCTGTGTCCCCAGCAAGGCGCACGCAGCTTGGCATGTGGCAGGCATTTGTTGAAACAAAATAACCTGATATGGAAGAGTGGAGACTTGCATTCAGGTCTCTCTGGAAGGAAAGAGTGGAGGAGCATGGAGGAGGACTCAGGAAGCATGATGACCCCAACGCTGCTCCCTTCCCCTCCATGTTCAGTTCTAGCCTGTCTACTTCTCTCTAGCAGATGGCTTCTGAGAGTCGTGGGCAGCTTGCCAAGCAACGCTGGGTATTGAGGATGTCTCAGTAGAGAAACTGGTGAGCTGGCTAGTGATGCAAATCCTTATCGAATGGATAAGGGGGAAGGAGAGGAAGAGGTGGAAGTTTTCTACATGTCCTATGAGAGCACAGGATAGGGAGCAAATATAGCATCTTTGAGGGGACACAGTATATCTTATTGGGGGAATTGGTTGGGATTTGGTTTACAGAATATAGTAAGGAAGGAGGTATCTGATTCCAAGTGCAGAGAAAGGGGAGAATTCTTTTATGGAACTTCAAATTAATAAATGAAAAGCAGTGATGTCAATTAGCCAGAAAATAAGTGAAAGAAAAAAAAAGTACATTAAATAAAACACCAATATGGCAGAAATAAAATCAAGCATGTGAGTCATGATGAAAAGTGAAAAAAAGTGGAAGTGTTATTGTTCAGTCATGTCTGACTCTTTGTGACCCCATGGACTATAGCCCACCAAGCTCCTCTGTCCATGGGATTCTCCAGACAAAAATACCAGAGTGGGCCACCATGCCCTCCTCCAGGGGATCTTCCCAACCCAGGGATCAAACCCATGTCTCTTATGTCTCCTGAATTGGCAGGTGGGTTCTTTACCACTAGGGCCACCTAGGGAGCCCTTACATAAGCTCATGACCCAGCAATCCCACGCCAGAGTATGTCCTGTGAATGTTAGTCACTCAGTCGTGTCCGACTCTTTGTAACCCCATGCACTGTAGCTGTCCAGGCTCCTCTGTCTATGGGATTCTCCAGGCAAGAATACTGGAGTGGGTTGCCACTTCCTTCTCCAATGTCCTGTAGTCAAGAAAAAGGTTAACTCAACTCTACATCTGAAGTCTAGCATCAGAGAATAAAATGTTACAAGAAAGTATGTTAAAAGTCACAATCCTAGAGAGACACTTAAGTATACCTCTCTTGCGAATTAGCAGAAATAGAGAATTTTTGCTGTAAAAAGAAGTAAGGCATAGGAGAACTATATCAGGAAATTAAACTTTGGTCCAGTTCTATAAAATTTTTAACTTTAGCTAGTTATCCATATCGCAGCCATGAGTGCACATTTCACATCTCAGCAAGTACCATGCAATGCCCAGCTTGATGAGAAATGAAATGTTGAAAACCTAATAAAGGCATCAATGCAGTGAATAAATCAGAAATCAAGAGAATGTGAACACTAGGAAGGTACTTACAGGAAGGTTTTTCATGCAGTGCCCAGGACTGGGTGGAAATTTTATACAGATAAAGCAAACTGAGTTTCTTCCAACTTATTTGTTTCTTTGATAATTGAAGTCTCTGCTTCTCCACACATCTCTGCCTTGTAATACGTTGTCAATGAAGCTATACCCTCAGCGATTACCATTGTCTTAAACCCAGTTTTCAAGTTCCAGCCCTACCACGTGATGATTGTGTGGCTGGTGCGGACTGCTTTGTGCTCTGAGCCCAGATTTCCCATCTGTAAACCAAGATTGACACTCCTGCCCTCACTTACGAAGGCTCAGATGAGGTCATATCTTTTCAAATGTGTTAGTACAGTGAACTCCAGCCCTGATCCCCAGAAGGAGTTCAGATCCCACAGAGAAAACCATGCTGAGAATCTGCTAGCCACAGATCTGGAAGCAAGGAACACATGTACCCAATATCCACACTGGTTTGTAGACACTGAACTTTCTAACTGGGCTTAAAATAGTTGTGGGCCTTTTCTATCTACATGGCGCCTTTCATGAACATTTTAGAAAGTATTACTGGGATTTCCCTGGTGGTCCAGTGGCTAAGACTCCCTGCTCCCAGTGCAGGGGTCTGATTTGAGCCCTGGTCAGGGAACTGGATCTCACAGGCCGCAACTAAGGCCTGGTGCAGCCAAGTAAATAAAAGTTAAAAAAAATAAAAAATAAAACAGTCAAAGGATTATTACTACTGTCCCCACCCTTACCCTCCTCCACTGACCACCTCTACAATTATTATCCCAAACATCACCACCTTTTTGCTTTTCTTTCTTCTTTGACTTGACCCACATAATAACTTTAAAAGGCAGAAAGATGTAGTTTGGAGCTTAGGGAATGTTAACCCAGCATAGGGCAGGGATCTATCAACCCGACAATGCGGAGTTCAGACTCCTAACCTGAACTATTGCCTATAAACCTATGCCAAGGAGAGAGGCAGAAAGCTGAGTAGCTCATTAATGTCTTTCTTGTTGAGACAAGTTCACCAATGGGGTAGGAGATACTGTGAGCCCAGGTTTTTGCTGTGAAGCTACCAAAAATCAGTTCTTGGAATTTGACCCTTTTTTTTTTTTAACTTGCCTGCATTATTTTCTGTGTTCTAAGTTAACTTCTCTCCAGCTGTTGCTAACTTACAAAGTCTTGCCAACTCCTTAGCTTTATTTTTAGTCATCAACTTGGAAACGTGTAGCATGACTGGGGGTTACAAAATCACTTCCTGTTTTAGGCTCATTGCTCCTAAAGCCAAATCACTGACAAAACCACGGAGATCATAGGATGTGGAAGGCGGAAAATCATAGCATTCAAGACTGCAGGTGCTACCAGTTAATTAGGCTCTGAAACTGCAAGGTGAGGATGTAAATAGGCCAAGTAACTCTAGGTATTCACTGTGCACTCAGAAATTTTACTTGTACATTACAGAACTCCCTACCCTTTGAAGATAATGAACTTACCAGTAAAAAAATAAACTAGCAATCAACATAAAGTTCCAAAAACAGGAAGGTTTTCAAATCTTGCTGTATCTGTCCTAATGCAGCCACTGAAAATAATATTGCAGAAAACGTAACAATGTGTCAGGTTCATAGTTCCCAAACTGTATATCCAAGGGCCTCAGAGACTGTGTGAACTCTCACCAGTGTGGTAAGATATTTTAAAATTTTGAAGGCAACAGCAATGCCTAACCTTTTTAAAAAAGATAGTTAACAAGACTTTTCATTATAATAGTTTTTATTTGTGCATGGTTGTAATAACAAATATATTTTTCACCATTTATCCGAATACTGTATATATGATATGATGCCTTGTAATACTTGATTGGGCTACATGCCTGTTGAAGACATCTGGCAGTGGTCACAACAAAAACAGCAGACTCTGTGTGACCTTAACGTGGAAGAGGAGCTGAGGGCGAGAGACTGAGGGCTGCAGCCTGCTTCCAAGGCTGAAGAAGACGCAGTGCCCAGCAGCTCTGCATGTGTGCATCAGTGCTTCTTTAGGAATGGCAGAGGGCTTCCCGGGCGGTCCACTGGTTAAGAATCTGCCTCCAATGCAGGGGACACAGGTTTGATTCCTGGTCTGGGAAGACGCCTGTGCTCTAGAGTCCATGCTCCACAACAAGAGAAGCCCCCACAGTGAGACTCATGCCCCACAGTTAGAGAGGAGCCCCCACTCACCACAACTAGAGAAAGCCTGCACGCTGCAGTGAAGACCCAGCGCAGCCAATAAATTAAGAATGACATAAAGCATGCTGATTTTGTGTACTACTTGTTTTTATCCACATTGCAGGCGGATTCTTTACAGTCTGAGCTGCCAGGGAAGCCCACTATTTGTTAGGACATAAATACTTAAGCTGTTTGGATTGAACTATGTATTTAATAAATAAATGATTAATGATTGCTTTTTGCCTAAGGGGCACTGTGACAAAATTACTGAGACACTAGAGTCACTGATGCTGTGAACCAAGAAAGTTTGGGAACTGCTGTATTAGGTGAAAAAAGTAAAATAAAGCTGCATAATCACTGCACTCAGTAAAGGGCAGAAATGGTATAGACTTAGCAGAAGCACAAGATATTAAGAAGAGGTGGCAAGAATACACAGAAGAACTGTACAAAAAAGATCTTCATGACCCAGATAATCATGATGGTATGACCATTCACCTAGAACCAGACATCCTGGAATGTGAAGTCCAGTGGGCCTTAGGAAGCATCACCATGAACAAAGCTAGTAGAGGTGATGGAATTCCAGTTGAGCTATTTCAAATCCTGAAAGATGATGCTGTGAAAGTGTTGCGCTCAATATGTCAGCAAATTTGGAAAACTCAGCAGTTGCCACAGGACTGGAAAAGGTCAGCTTTCATTCCAATCCCAAAGAAAGGCAATGCCAAAGAGTGCTCAAACTACCGCACAGTTGCACTTATCTCACATGCTAGTAAAGTAATGCTCAAAATTCTCCAAGCCAGGCTTCAGCAATACGCGTGAACCATGAACTTCCAGATGTTCAAGCTGGTTTTAGAAAAGGCACAGGAACCAGAGATCAAACTGCCAATATCTGCTGGATCATCAAAAAAGCAAGAGAGTTCCAGAAAAACATCTATTTCTGCTTTATTGACTATGCCAAAGACTTTGTGTGGATCATAATAAACTGTGGAAAATTCTGAAAGAGATGGGAATACCAGATCACCTGACCTGCCTCTTGAGAAACCTGTATGCAGGTCAGGAAGCAACAGTTACAACTGGACATGGAACAACAGACTGGTTCCAAATAGGAAAAGGAGTATGTCAAGACTGCATATTGCCACCCTGCTTATTTAACTTACATGCAGAGTACATCATGAAAAAGGCTGAACTGGAGGAAGCACAAGCTGGAATCAAGATTGCCAGGAGAAATATCAATAACCTCAGATATACAGATGACACCACCCTTATGGCAGAAAGTGAAGAAGAACTAAAGAGCCTATTGATAAAAGTGAAAGAGGAGAGTGAAAAAGTTGGCTTAAAACTCAACATTCAGAAAACTAAGATCATGGCATCTGGTCCCATCACTTCATGGCAAATAGATGGGGAAATAGTGGCTGACTTAATTTTTCTGGGCTCCAAAATCACTGCAGATGGTGATTGCAGCCATGAAATTAAGACACTTACTCCTTGGAAGGAAAGTTATTACCAATCTAGACAGCACATTAAAAAGCAGAGACATTACTTTGTCAACAAAGGTCCATCTAGTCAAGGCTATGGTTTTTTCAGTGGTCATGTATGGATGTGAGAGTTGGACTATAACAAAAGCTGAGCACAGAAGAATGGATGCTTTTGAACTGTGGTGTTGGCGAAGACTCTTTAGAGTCTCTTGGACTGCAAGGAGATCCAACCAGTCTGTCCTAAAGGAGATCAGTCCTGGGTGTTCATTGGAGGGACTGATGTTGAAGATGAAACTCCAATCTTTTGACCACCTGATGCAAAGAACTGACTCACTGAAAAGACCATGATGCTGGGAAAGATTGGATGCAGAAGGAGAAGGGGACGACAGAGGATGAGAAGGTTGGATAGCATCACTGACTCAATGGACATGGGTTTGGGTGGACTCTGGGAGTTGGTGATGGACAGAGAGGCCTGGCGTGCTGCAGTCCATGGGGTCGCAAAGAGTCGGACAGGACTGAGCGACTGAACTGAACTGAAACACTGCAATCAATGTTGCTTTTCCATGCACATGAGTGTGTTTTAAGATGATGGAAGAGAATTCAGCAGTGGAGACATGGTAGGATTTCCTCTCTGTAGTTTGCTTTATTTACTAATCTACTTGTGATGAGTAAGGATTAACTCTAACAGGCTAAAAACAATGAAAGTTTATTAAAAATTACTTTGCGGGGATCACATTTGCTGCTTTGAATAAAATAACACCAGAGTTTCATTTTTGGAGGAGATTTTATTCCACTCTGCTAACTTCTCCAGCTTCCTGCTCCATACATACAGGATCTGGTTTTAGGACACTGAAGTTTGGAGAAAACAGGTTTTATGTGTCTCTCTTCTTTTGTGCCAATTAAAAGAAAACCCACCCATTTCCCACCTCTGTAGCCCGCAGGAAGTGATTGTGGCTTGGAGTCACCAGCAGATGGGGCCTCTCAGCCTAAAGGTTGACAATCTAAGAAAGATGCTTCAACCGATGGGGAGGCGGGGCTGGCTGACATTACAGATGCCCTGTGGGGACCGTATCTTCTCCGGCTCCTGCCTCATGTGGAAGGGCCCGCAGCCTCTACAGCTCTTAGATGGAAGATACCATTAGGAGCCTGCCCCAAGGAAATTCACACGTGAAAGCACCCCTGAGTGACAGAGATCTGGGGTGTTTTGTTGTTAAAACTGACCAACTCCTGAAAACTCACAGTTTATAAAGCTACTGTGTTTTCTATACAGTTGAGACATACACATGTCAGTTCAGTTCAGTCGCTCAGTGGTGTCCGACTCTTTGTGACCCCATGAACCGCAGCACGCCAGGCCTCCCTGTCCATCACCAAACTCCCGGAGTTTACTCAAACCCATGTCCATCGAGTCGGTGATGCCATCCAGCCATCTCATCCTCTGTCATCCCCTTCTCCTCCTGCCCTCAGTCTTTCCCAGCATCAGGGTCTTTTCCAGTGAGTCAGCTCTTCGCATCAGGTGACCAAAGTATTGGAGTTTCAGCTTCAGCATCAGTCCTTCCAATGAACACCCAGGACTGATCTCATTTAGGATGGACTGCTTGGATCTCCTTGCAGTCCAAGGGACTCTCAAGAGTCTTCTTCAACACCACAGTTCAAAAACATCGATTCTTTAGCGCTCAGTTTTCTTTATAGTCCAACTCTCACATCCATACATGACCACTGGAAAAAGCACAGCCTTGACTAGACGGACCTTTGTTGACAAAGTAATGTCTATGCTTTTTAATATGCTGTCTAGGTTGGTCATAACTTTCCTTCCAAGGAGTAAGCGTCTTTTAATTTCATGGCTGCAATCACCATCTGCAGTGATTTTCGAACCCAGAAAAATAAAGTCAGCCACTGTTTCCACTGTTTCCCCATCTATTTGCCGTGAAGTGATGGGACTGGATGCCATGATCTTAGTTTTCTGAATGTTGAGCTTTAAGCCAATTTTTCACTCTCCTCTTTCACTTTCAACACATGTAGCCCTTGATTTTTTGATTGTGAGAGAAATCAAACTCAAAATTATTTTCCTACTACAAACTTTGGTTACTGAAGGGGAAAAGTGGGAGGAGAGGGATAGATTAGGAGTTTGAGATTAGTATTTACACACTACTATGTACAAAATAATCAACAAGGACCTCCTGTACAGCACAGGAAACTCTCCTCAATATTCTGTAGTAATCTATACAGGAAAATAATCTGAAAAAGAATGGATACATGTATATGAAAAACTGAATAACTTTGCTGTACACCCAAAGCTAACACTACATTTTACATCAACTATATTCCAATATAAAATAAAATTAAAATTAAAAATTAAAAAAAAGAAAACAATATACAATTTTTTAATCCTAAAAAGGCAACTGTCATTATACTTTGTACTTGAGATCATTGAGTTTGCTTTATTTTTAAATTTATTGATCACTAATACTTTATTTTATATAAATTTATTTATTTTAATTGGAGGCTAATTACTTTACAATATTGTAGTGGTCTTGTCATACACTGACATGAATCTGACTTGGGTGTACATGTGTTCCCCATTCTGAACCCCCCTCCCACCTCCCTCCTCATCCTATCCCTCTGGGTCATTCCAGTGCACCAGCCCTGAGCACCATGTCTCATGCATTGAACCTGGACTGGTGATTCATTTCACATATGATAATATTCATGCTTCAATGCCATTCTCCCAAATCATCCCACCCTTGCTCTCTCCCACAGAGTCCAAAAGACTGTTCTATACAACTGTGTCTCTTTTGCTGTCTTGCATACAGGGTTATCATTATCATCTTTCTAAATTCCATATATATGCATTAGTATACTGTATTGGTATTTCCTTTTCTGGCTTACTTCACTCTGTATAATAGAGTCCAGTTTCATCCACCTCATTAGAACTGATTCAAATGCATTCTTTTTAATAGCTGAGTAATATTCCATTGTGTATATGTACCACAGCTTTCTTATCCATTTGTCTGCTGATGGACATCTAGGTTGCTTCCATGTCCTGGCTATTATAAACAATGCTGCAATGAACATTGAGGTACACGTGTCTTTTTCAATTCTGGTTTCCTCGATGTGTATGCCCAGCAGTGGGATTGCTGGGTCATATGGCAGTTCTATTTCCAGTTTTTTAAGGAATCTCCACACTGTTATCCATAGTGGCTGCACTAGTTTGCATTCCCACCAGCAGTGTAAAAGGGTCCCTTTTCTCCACACCCTCTCCAGCATTTATTGCTTGTAGACTTTTGGATAGCAGTCATCCTGACTGGCATGAAATGCTACCTCATTGTGGTTTTGATTAGCATTTCTCTGATAATGAGTGATGTTGAACATCTTTTCATGTGTTTGTTAGCCATCTGTATGTCTTCTTTGGAGAAATGTCTGCTTGGTGCTTTGGCCCACGTTTTGATTGGGTTGTTCCTTTTTTCTGGAATTGAGCTGCATGAGCTGCTTGTATATTTTGGAGATTAATTCTTTGTCAGTTGCTTCATTTGCTATTATTTTCTCCCATTCTGAAGGCTGTCGATTCACCTTGCTTATAGTTTCCTTTGTTGTGAAAAAGCTTTTAAGTTTCATTAGGTCGTATTTGTTTTTTTGCTTTAATTTCCAATATTCTGGGAGGTGGGTCATAGAGGATCCTGCTGTGATTTATGTCAGAGAGTGTTTTACCTATGTTTTTCTCTAGGAGTTTTATAGTTTCTGATCTTACGTTTAGATCTTTAATCCATTTTGAGTTTATTTTTGTGTATGGTGTTAGAAAGTGTTCTAGTTTCATTCTTTTACAAGTGGTTGACTAGTTTTCCCAGCACCACTTGTTAAAGAGATTGTCTTTTCTCCATTGTATATTCTTGCCTCCTTTGTCAATGATAAGGTGTCCATAGGTGCATGGATTTATCTCTGGGCTTTCTATTTTGTTCCATTGATCTATATTTCTGTCTCTGTGCCAGTACCATGCTGTCTTGATGAGTGTAGCTTTGTAGTAGAGTCTGAAGTCAGGCAGGTTGATTCCTCCAGTTTCATTCTTCTTTCTCAAGATTGCTTTGGCTATTTGAGGTTTTTTGTATTTCCATACAAATTGTGAAATTATTTGTTCTAGTTCTCTGAAAAATACCATTGGTATCTTGATAGCGATTGTGTTGAATCTATAGATTGCTTTGGGTGGTATACTCATTTTCACTATATTGATTCTTCCAATCCATGATCATGGTATATTTCTCCATCTATTTGTGTCCTCTTTGATTTCTCTCATCAGTGTTTTATAGTTTTCTCTATATAGGTCTTTTGTTTCTTTAGGTAGATATACTCCCGAGCATCTTATTCTTTTCGTTGCAATGGTGAATGGAATTCTTTCCTTAATTTCTCTGTTTTCTCATTGTTAGTGTATAGGAATGCAAGGGATTTCTGTATGTTAATTTTATATCCTGCAACTTTACTATATTCATTGATTAGCTCTAGTAATTTTCGGGTAGAGTCTTTAGGGTTTTCTGTATAGAGGATCATGTCATCTGCAAACATTGAGAGTTTTACTTTTTCTTTTCCAATCTGGATTCCTTTTATTTCTTTTTCTGTCCTGATTGCTGTGGCCAAAACTTCCAAATCTATGTTGAATAGCAGTGGTGAGAGTGGGCACCCTTGTCTTGTTACTGACTTTAGGGGAAATGCTTTCAATTTTTCACCATTGAGGGTAATGCTTGCTGTGGGTTTTTCATATATAGCTTTTATTCTGTTCCTTCTATTCCTGCTTTCTGGAGGGTTCTTGTCATAAGTGGATATTGAATTTTGTCCAAGGCTTTCTCTGCATCTATTGAGATAATCATATGTTTCTTATCTTTCAATTTGTTAATGTGGTGTATTATGTTGATTGATTTGCGGATATTGAAGAAACCTTGCATCCCTGGGATAAAGCCCACTTGGTCATGATGTATGATCTTTTTAATATGTTGTTGGATTCTGTTTGCTAGAATTTTGTTGACGATTTTTGCATCTATGTTCACCAGTCATATTGGACTGTAGTTTTCTTTTTTTGTGGCATCTTTGTCTGGTTTTGGTATTAGGGTGATGTGTTTGGAAGTTTACCTTCCTCTGGAATTTTCTGGAAGAATTTGAGTAGGATAGGTGTTAGCTCTTCTCTAAATTTTTGGTAGAATTCAGCTGTGAAGCTGTCTGGTCATGGGCTTTTGTTTGTGGGAAGACTTCTGATTATAGTTTCAATTTCCATGCTTGTGATGGGTCTGTTATGATATTCTATTTCTTCCTGGTTCAGTTTTGGAAAGTTATACTTTTCTAAGAATTTGTCCATTTCTTCCAAGTTGTCCATTTTATTGGCATATAGTTGCTGGTAGTAGTCTCTTATGATCCTTTGTATTTCTATGTTGTCTGTTGTGATCTCTCCATTTTCATTTCTAATTTTGTTGATTTGTGTCTTCTCCCTTTGTTTCTTGATGTGTCTGGCTAGTGGCTTGTCAATTTTATTTACCTTCTCAAAGAACCAGTTTTTGGCTTTGTTGATTTTTGCTATGGTCTCTTTAGTTTCTTTTGCATTTATTTGTGCCCTAATTTTTAAGATTTCTTTCCTTCTACTAACCCTGGGGTTCTCCATTTCTTCCTTTTCTAGTTGCTTTAGGTGTAGAGTTAAGTTATTTATTTGACTTTTTTCTTGTTTCTTGAGGTAAACCTGTATTGCTATGAACCTTTCCCCTTGCACTGCTTTTACAGTGTCCCATAGGTTTTGGGTTGTTGTGTTTTCATTTTCATTCGTTTCTATGCATATTTTGATTTCTTTTTTGATTTCTTCTGTGATTTGTTGGTTATTCATCAGCGTGTTGTTCAGCCTCCATATGTTGGAATTTTTAATAGTTTTCCTCCTGTAATTGACATCTAATCTTACTGCATTGTGGTCAGAAAAGATGCTTGGAGTGATTTCAATTTTTTTGAATTTACCAAGGCTAGATTTATGGCCCAGGATGTGATCTATCCTGGAGAAGTTTCCATGTGCACTTGAGAAAAAGGTGAAATTCATTGTTCTGGGATGAAATGTCCTATAGATATCAATTAGGTCTAATTGGTCTATTGTATCATTTAAAGTTTGTGTTTCCTTGTTAATTTTCTGTTTAGTTGATCTATCCATGGTGTGAGTGGGTATTAAAGTCTCCCACTATTATTGTGTTATTGTTAATTTCCCCTTCCATACTTGTTAGCATTTGCCTTACCTATTGCGGTGCTCCTATGTTGGTGCATATATATTTATAATTGTTATATCTTCTTCTTGGATTGATCCTTTGCTCATTATGTAGCATCCTTCTTTGTCTCTTTTCACAGCCTTTATTTTAAAGGCTATTTTATCTGATATGAGTATTGCTACTCCTGTTTTCTTTTGGTTTCTATTTGCATGGAATATCTTTTTCCAGCCCTTCACTTTCACTCTGTATGTGTCCCTTGTTTCGAGGTTGGTCTCTTGTAGACAGCATACATAGGGGTCTTGTTTTTGTATCCATTCAACCAGTCTTTGTCTTTTGATTGGGGCATTCAACCCATTTACATTTAAGGTAATAACTGATAAGTATGATCCTGTTGCCATTTACTTTGTTGTTTTGGGCTCGAGTTTATACACCCTTTCTGTGTTTCATGGTTTTGAAATGCTTTTGGATAACAAAGGCAACTTAACAAGCAAAGACCCTCTCTCAGTGCTAGATAAAATTCAAATGAGTGTGTATCATATGAAGACCATATCTGAATGAAAATTATTCAAAAATACACTTTGGTAAAGATTTTATATTTTTTAAGTGCATCCTATATACATACAAATCACAATGTGAAGAGAATCTTTCAAGAATGTATGGAGCCTTTAAATACTACTCAGTAATGAAAAGGACATGTTACAACTAAAGACTGAAAATCCTACATGCAGCAACTAAGATCTCATGCAGCCAAATACATAATTTTTTTTTTTTTTTAAAAGAACCAATTACCAATTACAAAACAACATGGATAAATTTTATAGACATTGCAATAAGGGGGAAAATGGACCCCAAAGTATATATATACTGTATGAATTCATTTATATAAAGTGTAGAAAAATCAGAACTAATTTTCAGTAGCTGAATTCAGAAAGGGGTTGTTTCTGAGGAAGAATTTAACTAGAAAGAAGCACAGGAGAGCTTTCTGGGGTGATGACAATGTTCTATGTCTTGTTTTGGGTGGCACTTACATGGCTACATGGTCCTAGTCAACTGTCAAAACTAATCAAGCTGAACATTTTAGCCTCTGGCTCCAGAGGGCTCCTTAGCAAGACAATCTCACTGACTGTAAATTTATGTTTTTGTCTAAGGTACACCCTTTCATTGTTGTTGTTGTTCAGTTGCTAAGTTGTGTGTGACTCTTTGCAATCCTATGTAGCTGCCAGGCTCTTCTGTCCATGGGATTTCTTAGGCAATAGTGGAGTGGGTTTCCTTTTTTAGGGCATCTTCCCAACCCAGGGATCAAATCCGTGTCTCCTGCATTGGCAGGAGGATTCTTTACCACTGTGTCACCTGGGAAGCCCATCTTTTCATTTGATGTTGTTGTTGTTCAGTCACTAACTCGTGTCTGACTCTTTCTGACCCCATGGACTTCCAGCATGACTAAAAGATTGTACTCTTTCAAAATCCCCAAATCACACCTTCCTTGCATTTTCTAGGAAGTCATTCCATTCTCAAAGTTTTCATAATGAAGTGTTTACATAATCTATTGTGTTCTATATTCCATTAAAAGTTAGATACTCTATTGTAACATTTCTTTTATTTGTATTTATAAATCTATCCCTGACTAGAGTGTGTGCCTGTAGAGATGGGGACCATACATCGTCTTTCTCTAGTGCTTCACTGCCAAGAACACAGTAGGTCCACAAAAAACATTTGCTGAGGATGTGAAAGCTGATGTCAGTGCTGACACAGCTTCCGCCTGTGCCATGCCTTTACAAGGTCCACCTCAGAGGCCCCCTGCAGCCATTGACTGTCCGTGCTGAGGGCTGCTCGAGTCTCTACCTGAAGGTGTCTTCTGGCTGCTGGGGAAGGCTTGGTCACACATGGGGAGGCTAGATTTTGCCAGGAATTGACTCTTATGAGCAGCTTGCAACCAGGGAGGGGATGGAGTTGGTGGACAGATGGCCCAGCTTCCCTGCACCATGGAGGCACACTTTTAGCTGTGTCCTATGAAGTCACTTCCCTGGCAGGCAGCCCCAGCAGATCTGAACCCCAGTTGCCCACAAGCAACTGGTGTGTTCACTAACACACCTTCTCTTGGCTTCTCTCTTGTGTTATTGGAAGCTGGAAAGTTTATAATTTACTACATAGTGATAGAAGATGAGTACAGATTCTGGTGCCTGGAAGTGGGGTGCTGCTGTAACAAATACCTAAAACCCGAGTATTTGCTAGGGCTGTCATAATAAAGTACAATAGGCTGGTGGATTAACCAACAGACATTTATTTCCCACAGTTCTGGAAGCTGGAAGTCTGAGACCCAGGCATCTGTAGGGTTGCTTCTCCTCAGGCTGCTGACCTTGGCTTGCAAACAGACTTTCCTGTGTGCATCCGTGGCATCTCTTCCCTCTCTGTGTAAGGACACTAGTCCTCTCAGATTAGGATGCATCCTGACAGCCTCATTTAATCTTAACTACCTCCCTTAAAGATCCTATTACCAAATAAAATCACACTGGGGGTAGGGACTTCAGCATGTGGCTTTTGGAGGGGATTCAACCCATAACAACACAGGGATTTTGCAACCAGAAGTGGATGGAGGCTGGAGGGATGTTGAGAAATATGGTAGAAAATAATCTAACTTTCCATGAATTCTTACTAGAATCTGGACTTGGAAATGTGGACGGTGAGGGCACAGAAACAAATGAGGAACAATTCAGTTCAGTCCCTCAGTTGTGTAAGAATCTTTGCAGCCCCATGGACTGCTGCATGCCAGGCTTCCCTGTCTATCACCAACTCCCAGAGCTTGCTCAAACTCAAGTGTGAGTCAGTGATGCCATCCAACCATCTCATCCTCTGCCGTCCCCTTTTCCTCCTGCCTTCAACCTTTCCTAGCATCACGGTCTTTTCAAATGAGTCAGTTTTTTGCATCAAGTGGTCAAAGTATTGGAGCTTCAGCTTCAACAGCAGTCCTTCCATGAAAATTCAGGACTGATTTCCTTTAGGATGGACTAGCTGTATCTCCTTGCAGTCTAAGGGACTCTCAAGAATCTTCTTCAACACCACTTCAAAAGCATCAATTCTTCGGTGCTCAGCTTTCTTTATGGTCCAGCTCTCACATCCATGCATGACTACTGGAAAAACCATTGCTTTGACTAAACGTACATTTGTTGGCAAAGTAATGTCTCTTCTTTTAAATATGCTGTCTAGGTTGGTCATAGCTTTTCTTCCAAGAAGTAAGTGTCTTTTAATTTCATGGCTGCAATCACCATCTGCAGTGATTTTGGAGTCCAAGAAAATAAAGTCTGTCACTGTTTCCATTGTTTCCCTGTCTATTTGCCATGAAGTGATGGGGCTGGTTGCTATGATCTTCGTTTTTTGAATGTTGAGTTTTAAGCCAACTTTTTCACTCTCCTCTTTCACTTTCATCAAGAGGCTCTTTTAGTTCTTCTTCACTTTCTGCCATAAGGGTGGTGTCATCTGCATACCTGAGGTTATTGATATTTCTCCTGGCAATCTTGATTCCAGCTTGTGCTTCATCCAGCCCAGCGTTTCTCATGATGTACTCTGCATATAAATCAAATAAGCAGGGTGACAATATATAGCCTTGACGTACTCCTTTCCTGATTTGGAACCAGTCTGTTGTTCCATGTCCGGTTCTAACTGTTGTTTCTTGAGCTGCATACAGATTTCTCAGGAGGCAGGTCAGGTGGTCTGGTATTCCCATCTCTTGAAGAATTTTCCACAGTTTGTTGTGGTCCACACAGTCAAAGGCTTTGGTGTAGTCAGTAAAACAGAAGTTGATGTTTTTCTGGAACACTTTTGCTTTTTCGATGATCCAACAGATGTTGGCAATTTGATCTCTGGTTCCTTTCTGCCTTTTCTAAATCCAGCTTGAACATCTGGAAGTTTATGGTTCACGTACTGTTGAAGCCTGGCTTGGAGAATTTTGAGCATTACTTTGCTAGTGTGTGAGTTGAATGCAATTGTGCAGTAGTTTGAATATTCTTGGGCATTGCCTTTCTTTGGGATTGGAGTGAAAACTGAACTTTTCCAGTCCTGTGGCCACTGCTGAGTTTTCCAAATTTGCTGGCATGTTGAGTGTGCCACTTTAACAGCATCATGTTTTGGGATTTGAAATAGCTCAACTGGAATTCCATCCCCTCCATAGGAACACGTTATTGAAAATTGGAGGAAGGGGATTCTTGCTGTGTACTGGTGGGAAGTTTATAAAAATTGTCGTTGGAGTTATGTGGAAAGCAGAAACTATGTGATAAATCTCATAACATATCTACAGAGATTTTTCAAGGAAAGTGTGGTAAGTGCTGCCTGGTTTCTTCTTTCCGCTTATGGTAAAATGCAAGAGGAGAGAGATGCATTGAAGGAAGAACTTTTTTTTTTTTAATGGAAAAAAGAATTTCACGACTTAAAAGATTCTGAGCCTCTCCAGATGGCAAAGGTGAGAAAAGTTGTACCACCAACACTTAGTTAAAAATCAGAAAGAGACAGTCACACAAAAGGCCTTCTGAGGAAATTAAGGGTGTGCACACAGATCTTCTCGGTCAAACTACAGAATCTCTAGAAAACGTAAAGGCATTGCCCCTCAGTCATCTCAGGGGAGGCTGAGGTATGGGACAGTTTATCGTAACAGTATCCGTGGATATAGCTTTATACATGTGCCTAATGGAGGGAACCGTATGACAGCCACACAAGGCCTACAAAGTTTTTCAAAAATTGTCTTAATAGAAACACTGCTGGGACTTCCCTGGTGGTCCAGTGATTAAGACTTTGTCTTCTAATGCAGGAGGCAGGGGTTCTATTCCTGGTCTAGGAGCTAAGATCTTGCATGCCTCATGGCCAAAAACCCAAATATAAGACGGAAGTGTATTGTAACAAATTCAATCAAGACTTTAAAAATGGTCCACATTAAACACACACACACACACACACACACACACAAAACCCTGGCAGCTTGAACTGCAAGGGACTGAGATATTACGATAGGAGGCTGTCAGAGAAACCTGAATAATCATAACATAACCATTACTTCATGATTGTGTTACAATAAATATATATGACTCCAAGCAGGTAGCTTGCACTCTCCTGCTGGCTTTGAAGAAGCAAACTGCCAGAGCAGTTTCTCTGAAAGTAGACTTTCAGAGGTCCCAGTAGGAAACAGGCTGATAAAAGTCTCAACTGCAAACACGGGCTACTCTTCATGGGAAAAGAGGGCAGAATCAAGACTCTGAGAGGGCGGGACCTGAGCCACGGAGGATTATTCCCAAGCTTGAAACCTAATCAAGGAACTCCCACCATCTATCAGGCTGGATCTCTCAGCAGTATTGGACTAGGGACTCCTTTTAACCTTCCAATTCTCCTATTTTGAACCCAAATGTATATGGCGATTATCCTATGCCCAGTCCACAAGCAAGTGTTGGGAGGGCTGGGGGCACACAGTTTGTCTCTGTAGGTTCACCCCTGTACAGATGGAATGGAACTGTGCCCTTGCAGCTAGGCCTAATAGATAGCCCCCCAAGAGCTTTATCTACACCTGACCCCCATTTAACTTGAGACGATGCTCTAACAGGATGAGACGGGAGCTCTGGGCTGGAGTAAACACATTCTGCAGTGGGAGGGACGGTGAGGATCAGAGTGGACAGGCCCTCTAGTGGCTCCTCAGTGCCTCTGGCCTCCTGGTGCTCTTGCCTCTGTGTGGTCCCCTCGCCATGAGCCTTGGCAAGACCCGTGCCTTGCTTCTAACCAACATAACTTGACAGAGGTGACAGGATGCCATGTTCACACTTCTGTGTTATGTTATATAGCAAAGGTCATGGAATATATAGCAAAGTCCCATGGTTATGTTACATGATTTGACAATCATGATACGGCATTACTTCATGAGTGAAAGTGAGAGTCACTCAGTCGTGTCCGACTCTTTGCAATCCCATGGTCTATATAGTCCATGGAATTCTCCAGACCAGAATACTGAAGTGAGTAGCCTTTCCCTTCTCTAGGGGATCTTCCCAACCCAGGGATTGAACCCTTGTCTCCCACATTGCAGGCAGATCCTTTATCAACTGAGCCACAAGGGAAGCCCAAGAATACTGGAGTGGGTAGCCTTTCTCTTCTCCAGCGGATCTTCCTGACCCAGGATGGAACCGGGGTCTCCTGCATTGCAGGCGGATTCTTTACCAGCTGAGTTATCAGGGTCATGTTTATGTAATGCCAAATACAAAAACCCCAAGCATGTAGCTCTTACTCTCTTGCTGGCTATGACGAAGCAAACTGCCACAAGCTCTACAGAAGCAAGGAGGTGAATTCTGCCCATAACCTAAATGAGCCCGGATGTGGGTTCTTTCCCAGTCAAGCTTCTGGATAACCATGAAACCCAACTGATCTCCAACTGTAGTCCTGTGACAGATTGAGCACAGAACACAGATTCCACATTCACAGAAATTGTGAGATAATAAATGTGTGTTCTTCTGAGCCACAGCATGTGTGGTAACTTATTATTCAGCAACAGAAAACTAATACAAAGATTCTCAATAGGAAGTGAATTGTGTGAGTGCAACAAACTCAAACTAGCGCCATCCCGGGTATAGCCTTTGCATCACAATTTTCACCTTATAGGTAATAATGTGAAAGTGAAAGGCACTCAGTTGTGTCCAGCTCTTTGCAACCCCATGGAATTCTCTAGGCAGAATACTGGAGTGGGTAGCCTTTCCCTTCTCCAGGGGATCCTCCCAACTCAGGAATTGAACCCAGGTGTCCCATATTCCAGGTGGATCCTTTACCAGCTGAGCCAGAAGGGAAGCCCAAGAATACTGGAGTGAGTGGCCTATCCTATTTCTAGCAGATCTTCTCCACTCAGGAATCGAACTGGGGTCTCCTGCACTGCAGGCAGATTCTTTGCCAACTGAGCTATCAGGGAAGCCCTATAGGTAACAATAGTAGCATCCAATCAGGTGGATGGTGATGTGCAGCTTGGAAATGATCAAACTGATCAACTTCTCTATTCCTATTTAGAGTCAACAATATAATGCTCATATTTGAAATTACATGACAAAATGATAAAGATGATAGGATTTGACAGTACCCCCCAAGAAACCTACAGCTGCCAGCTTTGTGCCCCAATTCCTGTGAGATGCTAAATAAAAGATAAAATTAAATCTTTCAAGTTCTGAGTATGTATGGGAGTCACATGCTTTTCCCTTTGGATTTAGAAGGACTATTTTCAGTTAGGTTACCCCTGCCAGGAGAGAAGAGTTGGGGCAAACAAGGCATCTCTGAAAACAGCATCTCTGTATTTAGAGTTTCCCAGATATCAAAGCCCAGCCATTCTCCCTGGGTGAGTTCAACTGCCAGGAGTTCAGAGCAGGCCACTCCAGGGGAAGCCACACAAGTCTGGAGGCATGCCTGTGGTCTGAGTGCTCGCTGTTTGACCTCAGATGTGATTGGCTCCGGGGGCAGGGAGGCCACGTAGACAAAGGGGGGCAGCAGGCTTTGAAGGTTTACTCGCTTGCTCCTTGGTGCTTGATTCTGTCACTGTGTGGGATCTGTCCATCTCCTCCTTGGAGTGACAGCTGGGGACAGGGTCGCTGCAGGAATGCTGGGACAGGGATTTTCTCGGAAATAGACCTAACTATCAAGTGGCCATAAATTACTTCCCAGTACAAATGATGACTGACAATTGCTTTAAAATGGTACATCCTATTTATGTTTACCTTCAGGGTGACTACAGATACCAAACTCTTGAGAGGGAGCATCTGAGAGCATTTGTTCATGAGGCCTTAGTGGTCCAATTTTCACTGGAAGCCTAGGATCTTCTGTGTTCTAGGATCATGGAACACGGATGTCCAGCTGTTCTCTATTTGTTCCCTGAGCTGCAGTTGTGAGATCCAGTCATTTGTAATATAGAAATGCCACATGGGTGCTTGATGTTGGCCAGTTGAGAGCTCAGAGGAGGTTTTTGTTTAATGTCCAGCTCTCCTCAGAATAAAAGAAGGGGTGAGTACCTGCAGGGCTCAGTCTCCTGGGATAATTCCTTCTGCCCTGAAAACATCTGTTTTTACTTTTTTTGAGTAACATCTAGGCCATAGGCACTGAGGCTGCTCCAACTGTGAAGGGAAATGTCAATGTAGCTTAGGTGAAGCATTGCTCTAAAGGAGGAAAGATGGGGATGATAAGCAGTGGGGGTCAATTTTTACTTTTTTTGCTTTCAGAGGTGGCTGTGTGGGTGTTGGGAAGTGGAGGTGGGGTGGGAAGTGGTGGGTGTGAGGCATGCCAAATACTAATGTCACTTACACAACAGAAAACACTTTTCAGAAGTTTCCAGATTTGGTTGGATCACAGAAACCAAGATGGACAATAAACCTGACTTTGGCCTTGGCCTTACCCACTCCTCTGGGACTGAGCTCACTTGCCCCAGTCGCCTGAATTTAGGTAAGGGAGAGAATGGGCCAGGTGTAACATTTTCTTTCCACAGTCTCTGGTGCTGGGAAGGTTGAGAAGGCACAGTGAAGTTGGAAGGAGGTTTCAGAAAGTAATGGGCACCAAGAGAGCTGTGAGATGCCAAATCTGTTGTCCTCACTGGTATTAAAAGTGCAGAAATACTAAAACTTTAGCGAAGGTTAATCACCTATTCTACCAGGGAAAGCCTGGGTTCTAATCAACCTAACAGACACTGCTGTGGGTGTGTGTGTGTTTTAATTGGATTTGTAATTTTTTGTGACTTGTTTTCCTTTTTATTTTTTTTCATTTATTTTTATTAGTTGGAGGCTAATTACTTTACAATATTGTAGTGGTTTTTGTCATACACTGACATGAATCAGCCATGGATTTACATGTATTCCCCATCCCGATCCCCCCTCCCGCCTCCCTCTCCACCTGATCCCTCTGGGTCTTCCCAGTGCACCAGCCCTGAACACTTGTCTCATGCATCCAACCTGGGCTGGTGATCTGTTTCACCCTAGATAATATACATGTTTCGATGCTGTTCTCTTGAAACATCCCACCCTCGCCTTCTCCCACAGAGTCAAAAATATTTATGCATTTCCTTATTCCTTGGCTGTGTTGAGTCGCGGGTGTAGCATGCGGGATCTTTGCTGCGTCATGCAGAATCTTTTGTTTCGGTGCACAGACTAGCCGTGGTGCATGGCGTCCAGCATGTGTGGGCTTTGGTAGCTGTGGGACATGGGAGCTTAGTTGCTCCCCAACACATAGGAGCTTAATTCCCTGACCAGGGATCGAACCCGCACCCCCGCACTGCAAGGCAGATTCTTAACCACTCGACCCCCAGGAAAGCCCCTGCTGTAGGTGTTTTTAAGTGATATTTTTGATGAGAAGTTTTAGCATATAGGCAATCTGACCCCAAAGTTTCATTTATAATTAACTTTTTCTTTAGCCTCCAACTAATAAAAATAAATGAAAAAAAAATGAATGATCACTACAAGACACACATTACTTCTTCTGTAAGAGGTTTGTGCTTTTCTTAAATATCTTTTGATAAGCACAGAGTCAGAAGGACTTCCTGAATCTTAACTATTCATATCCTTTTAATTAACATGTCCTGAAAATCTGCAGGATTGCATATCAAATCAATATTGCTGGCACAGTATAAAATTGAATCTGACCTTTATATGTATCAATTTATTTTGCAATAGAACAATTTCTTGATCTGAGACCTGTGCCCTTCATGGACAGGGATTTAACCAATGGCCTGACTGTGGTTCACAAAGCCCGCCACCATCCAGTGTCTGAACGGACCTCCCCTCCCCTTCCCTGCCCACTCTTTTCCAGGTCCCCTGACCCCAGGCTACTTCCCCATGCCTGGTCCCGCCCCCAGGGTCTTTGCACATGTTCTTCCTTCCTCCTGTGAATTTCTCCCCCTCTGAGGTCTTCTTCCTGGCTCCCTTATCACCTTCTTGGAAGACTCTCTTCAAGAGCTCTGAATGGCTTCACCCTCAGATACTCTATATTATGATGACACTTTCTTTTCTTCATCATATTTATTGCTACATAGCTGTGTTGTCTGTTTATTTGGATGATCATTGTCTGTCTTTCTGTGAGAATCACAGGTCCTCAGGACAGGGACCCTAGCACTTACGGACATCCCCCTCACCTAGAGTGAGGCTCCAGCAAACATCTGTTAAATGAATGAGTGAAATTAACGTAAAATTTTCTGAATCCTGGGGGTTTTAATGATACAGATATTGTAAAGTAATTAGCCTCCAACTGATAAAAATAAATGAAAAAAAAATGGTACAGATCTCAGAACTGACTCTGAGGTAACAAACAAGTTTTGACAACCCTGGATAAATAGGAGGACATAAACTCTGAGACAAATTCTTTATCACCAGAGATGGTATTTTTCAGGTTTGGTAGGACTTTGTAAGCCTAAGAAGGTTTAAAAATAAGTATTGCAGCATGACCCAAGAAATTACAAAATATCTATTGAAATAATGAAGAAAGGAAGAAAAATGAAACTATTAATATTTTTGTAATAACCAAAGTATTAATATTTTAGTAAGAGGTTAAGTGCTGGTGAAACAACATATTTTATAGCCATTATGACAATTATGATATTTGATGTGTCTTTACCGTTTTTCTTTGCATATATTTACTTTCCTGTGTTAATGTGTGAACCAGCGAGGAAAACTTAAAATATTTCACCTGTGATGTTCTTGAAATATTTGGGAGCATGTGACTATTTAATACTTAAATGCATGGTTTGATTAATGTTACTAATTAAATAGTAGGTATTGGTATTTTTCTAAAATATTACTTAATAGATCCATAATTTTATCACATTGTTAAACTAAGTACAAATAGTAGAAGGTATTCTCCATACACCAAAGCTCTTTAGACAGTTGGGATCTGGTCACTGAAGCGTTGCAAGGGAAATACCAGCACCCTCATTTTATAGACAAGGAAACTCCTGTCTAAAGCAGCAGGGAGGTGATTGTCTAAAGCCACCCAGTTTGTAATTGGCTGACCTTGGACTTACACAGCACGTGCTCACTCCTTGGATCTCCTCTTCCTATTTCTAAATGCTTTTTAAAATGGCCATTTATCCTTTTTATTTTTTTATTGGAGTATAGTTGACTTACAATGTTGTGATATAAAGGCTTTTTAATATTATTCTCTCTGTGTGTGTTAGTTTTTTAAAATGATTTCTAGGCTATTAGAAAGGGTGATCATTAAGTTCAAGCTTCAGTCCACCTAAAAGAGTGGTTCTTAAAGTGTGTCCTCCACCCATCAGTGGCATCAGCAGCATCTGAGCGCTTGCTAGACAGGCAAACCATGGAGGCCACCAGAAATGAGTGAATCAGAATCTCTAGGGTGGGGCCAGGAATCTTGGATTTAATAAGATCCTCAGGAGATTCAGCTGAAAGTCCGTTTGAGAACCACTAGGCAAGAAAAACATGACCATTCAACCGACACTTTATATGAAAGTGTTAGTCACTCAGTCATGTCTGACTCTTTGCAACCCCATGGACTGTAGCCCACCAGGCTCCTCTGCCCATGGAATTCTCCAGGCCAGAATAATGGAGTGGGTTGCCATTTCCTTCTCCAGGGGATCTTCCTGACCTACAGATTGAACCCAGGTCTCCTGAACCACAGGCAGATTCTTTACCATCTGAGCCAGCAGCAAGGCAGATTCCTAACCACTAGATCACGAAGGCCCTTTATATAAAAGTATCTAGTTCAGCAGGAATTTTGATAATGTTGTTTATGACATTCTTGTGGACAAAATGATGTCACATACAAAAGGAGTTTCTCAAAGTTATTTTCCAAAAGTTTTATGTTTTAAAAGGTGCTCCCTACCCCCTCTCACCTTGCTTACATGCCTTTGGCTTGGGTAACTGAAGTTTAACTTTTGACACAATTCTAAGCTAACCCTTGGCTCTGGGTTTCTGAGATTTTGGAAATGTTGGCCAGTGTAAACTTGCACTGTTACCTTATGTGGACAAATTGCTTTTCAATGACCTAAATCAAGGTTCTCAAAGCATGTCCCCAGACCAGGAGCATCAGTGTCACCTGGAATCTTTTCAGAATTGCAAATTCTCAGGCTCCATCACAGCCCTGCTCAATCAGAAACTCTGGGGATAGGCCTGGCAATCTGTGTTTTATCAAGTCATCCAGGTGATTCTGTTGGACTGTAGCTTGAGAAACACTGACCTGAAAGAATCGACATAGAAGAGTATGTCCCAGTGATTTTGACATGTGATTTAAATAAGGTTTGGACTGAAGCAGCTGACACAACCAATCAGCGTGTTGGTTGCAATGGTGAATTTACATTCAAAACCAGCCAGCCTGAAGTTTACAATTCTGAAGAAACAGTACTTTGCCACCATCTAAGGAACTGTATACCTCTTCCACTACTGTTTTTATATCACAATCTCTTCTCTCATTTTCCTTTGTCTGTTTTAAAGGGCAATTTGACTCCAAATTAGAACTGCCAGTTCTACTTAAAAAAAAAAAAAAACTTTGACAAAATGGGCTTTAAACCTGCACAACTCTACCTATTCATTCCTTTCTATCAATTCATTCATGGCTTCTTATTCCAAAGAATATTCTGACTTCTGCAATATATTCTGCATAGTTTATAACTAGCCCTTCTCAGGTCATTTGCAAGGTTTCCCCAGAGGGGTCTTGTTTAAAAAGTGAGTTCATCCATACTTCGTGGTGTACTCTGGCCCCTTGAACCTATTATTTTCCTAATTCAAGGAGCTGGTACAGTCAGTGGATTAACTATGATACAAAAGTGCTGACAGCACCAACTGCATTCATAGGGTCTGAAGAAGGAGCAGCTCCATCTTAAGGGGTTTGGTGAGAGTATGAAGGATGGATTTCTTGGGTGTCTTTCAGTTAGAAAGCATTTAATTAACTCTGTTCTTTCTGGGGAAAATTCAACCTAGACTTCCAGATGTTCAAGCTGGTTTTAGAAAAGGCAGAGGAACCAGAGATCAACTTGCCAACATCCGCTAGATCATCGAAAAAGCAAGAGAGTTCCAGAGAAACATCTATTTCTGCTTTATTGACTATGCCAAAGTCTTTGACTATGTGGATCACAATAAACTGTGGAAAATTCTGAAAGAGCTGGGAATACCAGACCACCTGAACTGCCTCTTGAGAAACCTGTATGCAGGTCAGGAAGCAATGGTTAGAACTGGACTTAGAACAACAGACTGGTTCCAAATAGGAAAAGGAGTATGTCAAGGCTGTATATTGTCACTCTGCTTGTTTAACTTATATGCAGAGTACATCAGGAGAAATGCTGGGCTGGATGAAGTACAAGCTGGAATCAAGATTGCTGGGAGAAATCAATAACCTCAGATATGCAGATGACACCACCCTTATGGCAGAAAGTGAAGAAGAACTAAAGAGCCTCTTGAAGAAAGAGAAAGAGGAGAGTGAAAAAGTTGGCTTAAAACTCAGCATTCAGAAAACTAACATCATGGCATCCGGTCCTATCACTTCATGGCAAATAGATGGGGAAACAGTGGAAACGGTGGCTGACTTTATTTTTTGGGGCTCCAAAATCACTGCAGATGGTGATTGCAGCCATGAAATTAAAAGACGCTTACTCCTTGGAAGAAAAGTTGTGACCAACTTAGACAGCATATTAAAAAGCAGAGACAAAGTCCTTCTAGTCAAAGCTATGGCTTTTTCAGTAGTCATGTATGGATGTGAGAGTTGGACTATAAAGAAAGCTGAGTATCAAAGAACTGATGCTTTTTAACTGTGGTGTTGGAGAAGACTCTTGAGAGTCCCTTGAACTGCTAGGAGATCCAACCAGTCTATCTTAAAGGAGATCAGTCCTGGGTGTTCACTGGAAGGACTGATGCTGAAGCTGAAACTCCAATACTTTGGCCACCTGATGAGAAGAGGTGACTCATTTGAAAAGACCCTGATGCTGGGAAAGCTTGAGGGCAGGAGGAGAAGGGGACGACAGAGGATGAGATGGTTGGATGGCATCACCAACTCAATGGACATGAGTTTGAGTAAACTCTGGGAGTTGGTGATAGACAGGGAGGCCTGGCATGCTGCATTTCATGGGGTCACAAAGAGTTGGACATGACTGAGTGACTGAACTGAAGTGAAGTGATTCTTTTCATTCCTTGTCTGTATTTTTTTTTTCCACAGGCATTACTATGCCTGAAATGTGCAGAAATTCAGGACTGGATTCACACTTGAGATGTATTTTCTAGTCATTTGTCTTTTAGCATTTAAAAGTCTATAACAAATGTTCCCCCCTACAGACTGGATTCTCACACATTTGGCATCAAATTTGGGAAGCCCATTATGTGAGTAAGAGAAACATGGGGCTCAGTTAGGCAACTTTGCTCCACTTCTCAGTGGGGCTGATAAATTCTGTCCAAGAAGAAAGGTAGCAGCTCACCCAGGAGATGGAAGAAATGAGGTAGAAGATCCTCTTAGGTCCTACAGCCACTGGGCATGATGGATTATCACTGGGGTGGGAGCTTCCTACCTTACTGCCAGCCAGGACCTGCTAGGACTAGCACAAGTGAAGAACCATGGTGCAGTAGATGTCCCTCTAACCTCATCCCGTAATAAGCACACTCCACACTCCCTAACAAGAGAGCACATCCTGGCCTTTAACTAGGATGATACACTAAAACAGCTCCCTTCTAGAACACTCCTCATCAAATGGCAATTTCTTAAAGTTAAGAAAATAGCCCTTGTTTCATTTGGACATGCTCCTTTGCCATGATGATCAATAGCAGATAACTTTTTGGGGCACACTGCATCTTCCTTTTCTGGGTTTTATAAAAACTCAGAATATTGCAAAAAATAATGAAACTATAAAGCAAATTCTTTCCAATCTCGATTTCTTTTTAGATAAGTCCCAGCCTATTATTTAGTCATTAGTGAGGCATTTATCTTTTATTCCAGAGAAAATCATCTTCAATAGAAGGATCAGTTCAGTTCAGTTCAGTTGCTCAGTCATGTCCGACCCTTTGTGACCCCATGGACCACAGCACGCCTGGCCTCCCTGTCCAGGATACTGCCTAATATTAACAAGTAGAGTTGCTTAACTGGTCAGCTTCTATTAAATGTCGATCAATACCTGTTTAAGATGAGAGGTTCCATTTTGTCCCTAAAGATTTATCTTATTGAATATCCACCTCTTTTTTACATTTCACCTGGCCTGAAAAGTTTCAAAATCTTATCAGAACATAAAATTTACAAGATGCAAGATTAAAACACTCTGTATCAATCTTTGGGCAGGACAGACCCACATGTTCAGTACTAAAATAAATTGGCTCATAAGACCATGAATAAATGACAAAATCACAATTCCAAGTTACTCAGTGCAAGTGATCTCTTACAAGCATTTCTTGTAGTTTATCAGCTAGATTCCTTCTTTAAACCCTTTAAAAATACATCCACTGTTGTTTTACATATCATTTAAACCCAGTGTATTCAATATGCATGTTAATATAGAATAAGTTATTTACCTAGCTCAGATGCCTACTGATATAAGAAGTGAGGACAGAATTTGACCTATTGGATAACATGATGATAAGCTTCAATGATGTTTAATCCCCACAGGAAGACTTTGGGCAATGTGATGGCCCAGGGAATTCTTATCATTCTGAGGTATAGAAGTAAACTGCAAAGGCTGGGTTTTTGGTAGTCTCTTGACTTATCTGAAATGTTTTGGGTCTGATTTCCACTTAAATGCAATGATCCTGATGAACAGTCCTTTTAAAAATCTACTAGCTATTTGTTTAAGGTAAGTTATATCTTATTCCAGGAATCACATAATTCATTTTTATTTGAAATCTCTCTCTCTTAGACTATGAAGACTATATATGTATAATTTATAGGTATGTATACACTAATAAATATATTTTATTATATACAAAATATTTATGCATATGCATGTATGTGAGTATACGTACTAAAAATCATTTAGTATAGTTAAAACCTGTTCTTACTAAATTTTATATAAAAGCTTAGACATTCTGAGGAAAAATGCATAACAACACAAGGCTGCCTAGTATACTATCTACTCAGAGGTTACTGACAATATCTACCAGAGGCGGTGGATAATGTTTTTTAGTTAAAAGAACAAACACCATTAAAAGTAGGAATAAAAATTTCCTATTTTGTGTTTGCATTGTATGAATCTGAGAAAAAAAGACTCACATCTGAAAGCTGAGGTTGCTTTTCATGTGCTGCCATTTATGATAAGTGGTAAATGTTATAATCACTGAGGAATAATTGTGGATAATATGTGGATATTTAAAAACAAATACATGATTTAGGCATTTGGGAGCTCACCCCGCATCAAACGGGATCACGCTTTTCAAGCCAACTTAAAGAGCAAGCCCTCGTCATACCTTCATGGGCGCCAGCTGGATGGGCGTGATGCAGGAAGGGTCCACCATGGGCTTTGGCCGGTTGGCGGTGTCCGCCAGCAGGCTGTGCCACTGCTGCGGGAGGCCGGTGAACTTCTGCTCCTGTGGGTCAAACCCCGTGTGAACCCTGTGTTCAAAGTTGGATGGGCCGGATATCTCAATCTTTTTCTTTTTTTTCCCAAACATGGTGCAAAATCCTGAGAAATGAAAACAGAAAAGGGAGCGGTTTATTATCCTGCCAGCCAGAAGACCACAGGAAAATTAGTAATTCACTCATCGTTCTGTCTTTTCAGCTTTTCCACTATTAGCTGCAGATGATGCAAGTTGTACTTCCGAGTCTGTAGATGAGGCAACTTCATTTAAAAATTTTGCTTTTTCCTTATACTTGCCATGTGGAGTAGGCTTTCCCAACTCCCTGAGTTTGGTCATGTGACTCACTTTAACTAATGGACTGTGGAGGAAGAAAAAGCCCTTCAGTTCAGGGTGGAGATGTTTTAAGATTTTTTTGATGTGGATGGTTTTTACTCTCTTTACTGGATTTGTTACAATACTGCTTCTGTGTTATGTTTGGCTTTGTTTTCTTGGCCCTAAGGCGCGTGGGATCAAACCTGCACCCCCTGCAGTGGAAGGCAAATCTTATCCACTGGACCACCAGGGAAGTCCCCAGGGTGGAGGTTTTTGAAGGTATTGTGTTTCCACTTCCCTCTTACACTTCTGCCACTTGGCATGCACATCTCTCTAGTGGACGATAGTCCCTCAGCCAAGATTCTGGAAGGAGAGATGCATGAGGCAGACACAAATCTGACCCCCAGGCTGGAGTCAGACCAACAGCTGACTTGTGAGTATGAAATAAGTGTGTCATGGAGCCATTAAGACCTCATATTTGTTTGTTATGTGGTGTTACCAAAGCAAAAGCTGACTAGCACACAGGGAGAAGCATCTCAAAGTCTGATGTGCACTTAAAATCTAAAACAAGTCTATGGAAAAATATGTGTAAACACGAAGAATGGGGTTAATAATTACATTTGCCACATAAAATTTTATTAGGATTAAACAAGCAAACACTTGTAAGACAAATGTCTGAAAAGCACCTGGCACAAAGTGAGTGCTAAGTGCTCGTATGGAACATACCTCTGGATGAATATACCAGAGATTGACTGGTATCACCTGCAGAGAAGGGAGCCAGGGGGACGCAGGGAACAATATCGATTTTATACTGCATATTTAGAATTTTATGCAACGTATTTTACTTGTTTGAAACAATGCAGTTTACGTATTTAAAACCTCCTATGGCTTCCCTGGTGGCTCAGTGATAAAGAACCTGCCTGCCAATACAGGAGGCACAGGTTCAATCCCTGGGTCGGGAAGATCCCTGGAGAAAGAAATGGCAACCCACTCCAGTATTCTTGCCTGGGAATTCCATGGGCAGCAGAGCCTGGTGGGCTACAGGCCATGGGTTTCCAAAAGAGTTGGACACGACTTTGTGACTAAACAACAACAAATGACAAAGATACACATAGAAAATATGTAAAATAGTCAGTTTATGCTTTACGTTTATTGAAAACACGTAAGGTACCCTGGGCTTGAATGCCACTTAGTGTTCACTGTGATCACAGGCGACTGCTTTGCCCTCTCTGAAGTTATTGTGAACAGGACAATCACAGTCATTTGGGGAATCCCAATGACCTTGTTGTACCTATTGCAAAACATGGTGCTTTGGCTTCAGTGTTACTCTTGGGAGAAACTTTCTCCCAGCCCTCAGACTTGAGTAGGGGGTTATACATACACTCCTACAGTCAAGTACATATTTTTCACCACACTTATTCATCGGTGTTAGTTGTGTACAATGGCATGCCTAGGATCTGTCTTCCCTTCTAGAATACAAGATCCATAAGAGCAGGGATGCTCTCCACTTGTTCATTACTGTTAGCCAATGTCTGGCACATGGTAGGGGTCAAGAAATATTTGCTGAGAGACTAACATCACCCAGAACAGAACATTTAGTGAAGAACACCTAAGATCAGCTCCACAGATGTTAACATTGTCCTTTTCACTCTCCCTCCCTCCCTTCCCTTCATCCTCCTTTGGAACTTCTGTTTGTTTTTTTCTTTTAACTGTTTATCCCTGCTCAGTCAGCAGGGGTTTCCTACTTCTTTCTAGCTTTCTAATGCTTCTATTCCTTCACTACCTGGTGAGAACTTGCTTTCTGGTTGGCTGTCTTTTTGCTGTAACCTCACACGTTGGAGAATCCCAGAGACGGGGGAGCCTGGTGGGCTGCCATCGATGGGGTCGCACAGAGTCGGACACGACTGATGTGACTTAGCAGCAGCAGCAGCAGCACATGTTGGAAGGGACAAAGGAGCTTGCACTGGTCTTTTCTAATAAGGGCACTAATACCATTCATGAGGTTCTGACCTCAAGGGACAATCACCTCCCAAAGGCCCCACTTCCTACTGCCATCACACGGGGGTGTTCTTTGGTGGTGGCTCAGCAGTGAAGAATTTACCTGCAAACGCAGGAGATGCAGGTTCGATCCCTGAGTTGGGAAGATCCCCTGGAGAAGGAAATGGCAACCCAGTTCAGTATTCCTGCCTGCAAAATCCCATGGACAGAGGAGCCTGGCTACAGTCCATGGAGTCACAAAAGATTTAGATACAACTTAGTGACTAAACAACGTTTGGATTAGAATGTCAACACACGGATTTTGGAGAGACACATTCAGACCACAGCACAGCATATGTAGCCTTGACAGGGACCAGAGTCTTCATAGCATTAACTCCCAAGACTTTATCAAAACCCATTTTCACATCCATCCTGGTGCTTACTTCAAACTCATTTAGCAAACTCACATAAGCTGACAATGAAAAGCTAATGAAAGATAAAAAGGGCTCAAAAATACCTTGATGTTGTCTCTCTTGCAAAACATAATGACATGTTTTTAAAACTCTTTAAGTACCTTACTATAATTAGGTTAATGAATACAGGTCAATTGATTTCCAACATTTGAGCACACCTCAGACAGAGCATGAAGAAGGAAAGGCTGCAGCAGCAGCGGACTGTCACAGGAGTGGCCCCGGTGTTTCCCGCCTGCCAGGGTCCAGCCCTCGGGTGGGTCTCTCCAGCACTGACTCTGGACGAGGATATGTAATCCACAAAAGGACAACAGAAATTATGACCCAAGCCTGGAACGTGCTTGCCCCCTGGGGCTTGCCTCCATGCTGCTCTTGGAACCAGCCAGCATGAGGATGAGGCCAGGCCGTCTAGTTAGGGGGTGACAGATCATGTAACCCAGTCACTCATCAGCCCAGGCAATGAGCCCTGGAAACAGTTGTCTTGCTGACCGGAAGCTATCCACTTTTGCGCCCAGTCAAAACAAGCAGGAAGAAAAAAACAACAAACAGCTGAGCCAGACCTACGGGATCAACCTACAGGATCAGAAAGTAAATAAAATGGCTGTTGCTTTAAGCCATTACATTTTGGAGCAGATCGTTGCACAGAAAATGCTAACTGATTATGATCCCATCCCCTGCCTCTTCAGATGCCCATCACGTTTCTCTATTTTAGTTGCTTCACAGTCTCAAGCAACAGTGCCCCATCTGGGTAACCATATTAGCTGTTATATTGTGTCCACTCAGTGTAGTCTTAATTGTGATGCTATCCTCTGGCTTGTCAAGGGCCTAGAAGGTTTTCAGTGGCCAAGAAATTATGCCAAATAAGTAAGTGACTCTATACACCATCTCTCAGTATTATTTTATGAAAATAAAAATACATTTGAAATAAAATTTGGTTATGCATTGGCTGAATCCACTTGGCATTTTAATAAACTTTATGATCATTTTTAGAAACTAGGTGACAATTGTTGTAGAAAAATCATTTGAGGATTTGCATATATTCATACTTGAACAAGCACTGAGAATGTTAGATCAAACATTTTTAGAACCAGAATAGAAATGTCTTACTATTTCCTTCCCAACTGTGAATTTCTCACTGGTTGCTATGGCATTCAAGTGAGAATATAAAAAAAGAAAATATTAATGAACTAATACTATTCTTGTAAAATAAGACAGAGGAAACCCACAGCTGAATTAATTTGCCTACATTTCATCATGTGATACTATACAACTGTAATTTAAATGGTAGTAAATATAGTTCTAGGTGTCTAGTAAGTTTGAATTAAAGAAGAAACAACTTAAAAAGAAAGTGAAGCTGTAAGTCCTAAAGTCATGTTCCTGTGAAGCTCACTCATGACTAAAAGCAGAGAGGGAACATCCAAAGTGTATAGTGACATTCCATGAGTGATGTCCATTCCCCTGACAGCACTGAGGAATCTCACATTCAGGCCAAAGATAGTATGGAACCCTCCTCAAATCCACACCTGCTTGGTAAAGGACTTCTTCTCTCGGACGAGCACCCGCTTAGTCTGGAAAAGTGCTAACTGTCCAGTGTGTCTGAGCTCACTTAAAACTCAAGACAATCCTCTGGTGGGGGGTCCTCAAGACCACCCCTAGGTTTCATGTGTTGGAAGAACTCACAGGACTCAGCACGGAGTGATACTCATGGCGATGATCTATTGCAGAGAAAGCATACAGTGCAGAACCAGCAGAGGAGAAAGGTGCGTGGGCGAAGTCTGCAGGCACGAGCCCCCAGTGGTCTCTCCCAGCAGACTCAGGCCGGATGTGACCATTCCTCCAGCGCTGAATTATGACAACACAGGAAATTCTGTCCACACAGGGAAGCTTGGGAAAGACTCAGTGCCTGAGGATTTTACTCAGTACCTGTCACATGGGCACCTCTGCCTGGTCCCTGCCAAACTTCCAAACTCCAGAAGGAAACATGGGTTCAGCAGAGACTAAAATAGTCTGGATAAACAGTTTAGTCACAGTGAGCCATTATTATCAGGGAACAGTGGGAACCCTCCTAAAACCCAAGTTTCCAGATGCCAGTAAAGGGCCAATCCTGCAATTAGGTTACTCAAAGATAGTCTCAGGCCTGCTGTGTGAACTCCTTCTGCACAAGGGGTGTTATCATCATACCTCTATTTTACAGAAGAAAAAAACAGAAGCTAAGATGTAAGAAACTGACAAAACTGGAGATTCAGAATCTCAAAGCACATTCTTTCTATCAGTTGGCAGATTGTATAATAAAGCTAAATTCTGTTTACCATAGCAGAAAAAAAGTCTTGAGATGCCTAAAATTGACATAGTTGCACACATATATTTTTGATGATATGGAAAAAACTAAAAAAAATTGTTGAAACCAAAGAAATGTCATGTCATGCATGGTGCCCTTCAGGGAAGCAGAACTTGGAGTTCAGTCAGTTCAGTTCGGTTCAGTTGCTCATTCATGTCCGACTCTTTGTGACCCCATGGACTGCAGCACACCAGGCCTCCCTGTCCATCAACAACACCCAGAGTTTACTCAAACTCATGTCCATTGAGTAGGTGATGCCATCCAACCATCTCATACTCTGTCATCCCCTTCTCCTGCTGCCTTCAAACTTTCCAAGCATCAGGGTCTTTTCAAATGAGTCAATTCATCATATTAGGTGGCCAAAGTATTGGAGTTTCAGCTTCAGCATCAGTCCTTCCAATGAATACTCAGGGATGATCTCCTTCAGGATGGACTGGTTGGATCTCCTTGCAGTCCAAGGGACTCTCAAGAGTCTTCTCCAACTCCACAGTTCAAAAGCATTAATTCTTTGGTGCTCAGCTTTTTTTATAGTTCAACTCTCACATCCATACATGACTACTGGAAAAATCATAGCCTTGACTAGGTGGACCTTTGTTGGCAAAGTAATGTCTCTGCTTTTTAATATGCTGTCTAGGTTGGTCATAACTTTCCTTCCACGGACCAAGTGTCTTTCAATTTCATGACTGCAATCACCACCTGCAGTTATTTTGGAGCCCCCCAAAATATAGTCTCTCACTGTTTCTCCATCTATTTGCCATGAAGTGGTGGGAACAGATGCCATGATCTTAGTTTTCTGAATGCTGAGTTTTAAGCCAACTTTTTCACTCTCCTCTTTTACTTTCATCGAGAGGCTCTTTAGTTCTTCTTCACTTTCTACCATGAGAGTGGTGTCATTTGCATATCTGAGGTTATTGATAATTCTCCCAGCAATCTTGATTCCAGCCTGTGCTTCATCCAGTCCAGCGTTTCTCAGGATGTATTCTGCATGTAAGTTAAATAATCAGGGTAACAACACACAGCCTTGATATACTCCTTTCCCTATTTGGAACCAGTCTGTTGTTCATGTCCAGCTCTAGCTTCCTGACCTGCATACAGTTTTCTCAAGAGGCAGGTCAGGTGGTCTGGTATTCCCATCTTTTGAAGAATTTTCCAGAATTTGTTGTGATCCACACAGCCAAAGGCTTTGGCATTGTCAACAAAGCAGACATTGATGTTTTTTCTGGAACTCCCTTGCTTTTTTGATGATCCAGCAGATTTTGGCAATTTGATCTCTGGTTTCTCTGCCTTTTCTAAATCCAGCTTGAACATCTGGAAGTTCATGGTTCATGTACTACTGAAGTCTGGCTTGAAGAATTTTGAGCATTACTTCGCTAGCGTGTGAGATGAGTGGAATTGTGTGGTAGTTTGAGCATTCTTTGGGATTGCCTTTCTTTGGGGTTGGAATGACAACTGACCTTTTCCAGCCCAGTGACCACTGCTGAGTTTTCCAAATTTGCTGGCATATTGAGTGCAGCACTTTCACAACATCATCTTTCAGGATTTGAAATAGCTCAATTAGAATTCCATCACCTCCACTAGCTTTGTTCATAGTGATGCTTCCTAAGGCCTTCTTAACTTCATGTTCCAGGATGTCTGGCTCTAAGTGGGTCATCATACCATTGTGATTATCTGGGTCATGAAGATCATTTTTGTATAGTTCTTCTGTGTATTCTTGCCATTTCTTTTTAATATCTTCTGCTTCTGTTAGGTCCATACAATTTCTTTCCTTTATTGTACCCATCTTTGCATGAAATGTTACCTTGGTATCTCTCATTTTCTTCGAAGAGATCTCTAGTCTTTCCCATTCTACTGTTTTCCTCTATTTCTCTGCATTGATCACTGAGGAATGCTTTCTTATCTCTCCTTGCTATTCTCTGGAACTCTGCATTCAAGTGGGCATATCTTTCCTTTTCTCCTTTGCCTTTTGCTTCTCTTCTTTTCACAGCTATTTGTAAGGCCTCCTCAGACAGTCATTTTACCTTTTTGTATTTCTTTTTCCATGAGTCAAGGGAAATTGAAAGTGGTCAAATAGGAGGAGGCAAGAGTGAACGTCAACATTTTAGGAATCAGTGAACTGAAATGGACTGGAATGGGTGATTTTAACTCAGATGACCATTATGTCTACTACTGTGGGCAAGAATCCCTTAGAAGAAATGGAATAGCCATCACAGTTAACAAAAGAGTACAAAATGCAGTACTTGGATGCAATCTCAAACATGACAGAATGATCTCTGTTTGTTTCCAAGGCAAACCATTTGATATCACAGTAATCCAAGCCTATGCCCCAACAAATAATGGTGAAGAAGCTGAAGTTGAATGGTTCTATGAAGACCTTCAAGACCTTCTAGAACTAACACCCAAAAAAGATGTCCTTTTCATTATAGGGTACTAGAATGCAAAAGTAGGAAGTCAAGAAACACCTAGATTAACAGGCAAATTTGACCTTGGAGTACGGAATGAAGCAGGGCAAAGGCCTACAGAGTTTTGCCAAGATAATGCACTGGTCATAACAAACACCCTCTTCCAATAACACAAGAGAAGACTCTACACATGGACCTCATCAGATGGTCAATACCAAAATCAGATTGATTATCTTCTTTGCAGCCAAAGATGGTCAAGCGCTATACAGTTAGCAAAAACAAGACCAGGAGCTGACTGTGGCTCAGATCATGAATTCCTTACTGCCAAATTCAGACTTAAATTGAAGAAAGTAGGGAATATCACTAGCCATTGAGGTATGACCTGCATCAAATCCCATACGATTATACAGTGGAAGTGAGAAATAGATTCAAGGGATTACATCTGATAGACAGAGTGCCTGAAGAACTATGGATGGAGGTTTGTGACATTGTATAGAAGGCAGGGATCAAGACCATCCCCAAGAAAAAAGAACTTGGAGTTATCATAGGGTAAATCAAGGAACCACTGGATTTTTATACTTTTTAGTGTGATATGGGCTTCCCTGATGGCTCAGACAGTAAACAATCTGCCTGCAATGCAGGAGATCTGGGTTCGAGCCCCAGGTCAGGAAAATTCCCTGGAGAATGGAATGGCTGCCCACTGCAGTATTCTTGCCTGGATAATTCCATGGACAGAGGAGCCTGGCAGGCTATAGTCCATAGGGTCACAAAGAGTCAGACATGACTGAGTGACTAACACACACACTGTGTAGTACATTTCTTTCCTAAAATATTTTAAAATTAATTCAAAACAAACACTTGCTGTAATTACCACGTATTGTAATATATTGAAATAATACTTTAAAAATTCATCCTTTGGGTTAATGTTCAGAAGAAAAGCTTGATTTACATGAGGAGCAGATTAAAAAAGAGGACTACCAAGACTACACAGTGTTGGAAAGACAGTCTTCACAAAATGGTCCTGGGAAAATTGGACAGCTACATGTAAAAAAAGTGAAATTAGATCATTCTTTAACTCCATACATACAAAAAAGCTCAAAATAGATTAAATACCTAAATGTGAGACTGAGCACTGTACAACCCCTGGAAGAAACATAGGCAGAAGAGTCTCTGATATAAATCACAGTACCATTTTTTTGATCCATCTCCCAGAATAAGGGATATAAAACCAAAAATAAACAAATGGGGCCTACTTAACAGCTTTTGCACAGCAAAATAAACAATAAAAAAATGAAAAGAAAACCTACAGATTGAGAGAAAATATTTGCAAATGATGTGACTGATGAGGGGTTACTCTCCAAAATTTGCAAACAGCATCAAAATAAACAACCCATTCAAAAAATGCACAGAAGACCTGAATAGACATTTCTCCTAAGGGGATATACAGATGGCCAATAGGCACATGAAAAGATTTTCAACATCACTAGTTATTAGAGAAACACAAATCAAAACTACAATGAGATATCACCTCACACAGGTCAGAATGGCTGTCATCAAAAAATCCACAAACAGCAGGGGTTTCTGGTTCAAGACGGCGGAGTAGAAGTACGTGTGCTCATCTCCTCCTGTTAGAGCACCAAAACTGCAACCAGCTGTTGAACAATCATTGACAGGAGGATGCTAGAACCCACCAAAAAAAGGTAACCCAAGTCCAAAGACAAAGAAGTCACAGTGGGACAGTAGGAGGGCCACTGTCACAATAAAATCAGATCTCATACCTGCCAAGTGGGTGACCCAGAAACTGGAGAACAAGAATGCCAAAGAAGTTCTCCCACTGTTGTGAAGGTTTGAACCCTATGCTAGGCTTCCTAGCCTGGGGATCTGACAAACAGACTGGGAATCCCCAGGGAATCTGAACTTGAAGGCCATCAGGATTTGATTATAGGACTTCCACAGGGCTGGGGTAAATAGAGCCTCCAGTCATGGAGGGCACAAACAGAATCTTGCACATACCAAGACCCAGAAGAACGGAGCAGCGACCCCACAGAGGACTGAACCAAAAATACCTGCTAGTGTCGGAGGGTCTGCTATGGAAGTGTAGGTTAGCAAGGCCTCACTACAGGGACAGGGACACTGGCAGCAGACATCCGGGGAGGTCCCCCTTGGCATACGCCCTCTTAGAGGTTGCCTTTAACCTTACCATAGAGCCTGAAGACCCCAGGGCTGGGTCATCTCAGGCCAAACAACTACCAGGGAGAGAGCGCAACCCCACCCATCAACAGATACTTGGATTAAAGATTTACTGAGCAAAGCCCTACCCACCAGAGCAAGGCCCAGTTTTTCCCATTGCTAGTCCCTCTCATCGGAAGCTTATACAAACCTCTTAGCCTCCTCAAACACAGACAGAAGAAGCAGAACAACCACAATCCCACAGCAGTAGAACAAAAGCCACATTACAGAAAGTTAACCAGGATAAAAAAGCAGAAAATTATGTCTCAGGTGAAAGAACAAGATAGAACCCCAGGAAAACAACTAGTGAAGTGAGATAGGCCAACCTTTCAGAAAAAGAATTCAGAATAATGATAGTGAAGACGATCCAGGATCTCGGGAAAATAATGGAGAAGACGCAAGAAACGTTTACCAACAGCCTACAAAACTAAAGAATAAACAAGCAGAGATGAATAATACACTAGAAGGAAGCAAGAGCAGGATAACTGAGGCAGAAGCACAGATAAATAGCCTGGAGGAAAGAATGAATCACTGCCACAGAACAGAATATAGAAAAAAGAATGAAAAAATGAAACAGCCTAAGAGAACTCTGGGACAACATTAAATGCACCAACATTTGCATAATAGGGGTCCCAGAAGGAGAAGAAAGAGAGAAAGAACCTGAGAAAATATTTGAAAAGATAACAGCTGGAAACTTCCCTAACATCGGAAAGGAAATAGTCAACCAAATCCAGGAAGCACAGAGAATCCCAGGCTGAATAAACCAAAGGAGGGACACTCCAATACACGTAGTAATCAAACTGACAAAAATTAAAGGCAGAAATAAAATATGAAAAGCAACAAGGGAAGAATGACAGCATACAAACTAACTCCCTTAAGATTATCAGCTGATTTCTCAACAGAAACTCTACAAACCAGAAGAGAATGGCACGATGTATTTAAAGGGATGAAAGGGAAGAACCTACAATGAAGAATACTCTACCCAGCAAGACTCTCCTTCAGATTTGATGGAGAAATCAAAAGCTTTCTAGACAAGCAAAAGTAAAAGAATTCAGCACCACCAAAGCAGCTTTATAACAAATGCTAAAAGAACTTCCCTAGGCAGGAAACACAAGAGAAGGAAAAGACTTACAGAAAATAGCCCCAAACAATTAAGACAATGGTAATAGGATCATACATACAGCTACCTTAAGTGTAAATGGATTAAATGCACCAACCAAAACACACAGACCAGCTGGGCAGATGAAAACATGTGCACGTATGCACTGCCACCTACCACATTACTCTGCTTGACCCCCATACATAATCATTTTATATTGTGAGGTTAATCATGTTCCCATTATGGCTTGCAATTGTAATTATATTTTATTTTTTGTCTGGCTATTGATTGTGAAAAACTGGTAAACATCTCTTACTATTGTGATTACTATGTGATTATTGTGATTACTATTGTGTTACATAATCATTCACTTAATACCATTGTATCATTATTGTCAAAAGAAAAATAATAGAATTCTATATCACCAAAACTACCATTTAATAGAAAAACCTGTAATCACTTAAAATCCGGATGCATATCAAAATTATCTTGGAATTTTTTGAAAAATACAAATGCCCAGGTATTGCTTTTTTCTCCAAAGCTCCAGATATGTTTCTAATGAATACTCATGTTTAAAAACAACTAGACTATATTATGATCTTTTACTTTTATCTAGTTTGTTTCATTTTTTTCTATTTCACAGTCAGTGCTCCAATTTCATTTATTTTATGTTTTCCAATTTATCCATCTCTTTTTTTTTCTTTATTGATGTTCTTTCTCAAACTTCTATCAAGGGTAGTAGAAAAACTTGTGTATACATAAATAATATGTATAATATGCATATTTTAGAAATCTTATGAATTTTTGCCTAACTAAAAAATTTGTGACATTTCCTTCCTCTTGTTTGACTTAGTATTAATAGAATGCTAGATTTCTAATTTAAAAAATAGATATGTAACAAGTAACAAAGGTTTACTCTATCGCACAGGGACCTATAGTCAGTGTGTTATAGTAACCTGTGATGGAAAACAATCTGAAGAGTAATGTATGTGTATGTGTGTGGCTGAATCAGCTTGCTGTGCGCCTGAACCATTGTAAATCAACTATATTTTAGTAAAATATATATGTAAAGGTGGGAAAACAACTCAGACATAAAAAAGCCTCTGCTTTAGATCAACATGAAACAGCCTTTTTATAAAATAAAATTGGAGTATGACTGATTTACAATGTTATGTAATTTTCTGGTGTATGGCAGGGTGATTCAGTTGTATATATATACATATATATAAATATATATATATATACACACATACACAGTTGTATACATCTACATATATACATACATATGTATGTATGTGTGTGTTTGTGTGTGTGTGTATATATATATATATACATATATATATATATATATATATATATATATATTCTATTTTGGATTCTTTTCCACTGTAGGTTGTTGCAGGATGTTGAATATAATTCACTGTGCTATACATAGGTCCTTCTTGTTTTATACATAGTAGTGTCTGTTAATCCCGAACTCCTAATTTATCCCTCCCTGTCTTTTTCTCCTTTAGTAATCATAAATTTGTTTTCTATGTCTCTGGATTTACTTCTGTTTTATACATAAGTTCATTTGTATAATTTTATTTTAGAATCCACACTTAAGTGATATTTGACATTTGTCTTTGACTTACTTCACTTAGTATGATAATCTCTGTGTGCATGCTAAGTCGCTTTAGTTATGCCTGACTCTCTGTGACCCCATGGACTGTAATCTGCCAGGCTCCTCTCTCCATAGGATTTCCCAGGCAAGAATACTGGAGTGGGTTGCCACTCCCTTCTCCAGGGGATTTTCCTGACCGAGGGACTGAACCCAGGTCTCCCACACTGTAGGCAGATTCTTCACAGCCTGAGTCACCAGGGAAGAGAATGTCATACTGAGTGACAGAAGTCAGACAGAGAAGCAGAAATATCATATGACATCCCCTATATGTGGACTCTAAAAGGAAACGATACAAATGAACTTACTTACAAAACAGAAAGAGACTCACAGACTTAGAAAACAAATTTATGGTTGTCATCGAGGAAGGGACAGTTAGAGACTTTGGGAAGGTCATGTATACTCTGCTATATTTAAAATGGATAGCCAACAAGGACCTATTATATAGCACATGGAACTCTCCTCAACGTTACGTGCCAGCCTGAATGGGAGGGGGCTTTGGGGAGAATAGATACATGTATATGTATGGCTGAGTCCCTTCACTGTTCACCTGAAGCCACCACAGCATCGTTCATCAGCTATGCCCCAACACAAATAAAAAACTTAAAGTGTGGGGGGAAAAAGAGGGCTATCAACCGTCATTTTGAAATTATACCTAGAGTAGCCATAAACAAGTGATTCCAGAAGCTGCTCTCCTTTGGAGAAATAATAACATATCAGATCACAACTTAGGCTTCCAGTGGTGCCAGGTGTTTAGATTCTCATCTTGCCTGAGAAGTGGCAGTTCCGATGGAAGGAGTATTCAGCAAGGTGTTTGAATCAGGAGATTTCTAATCTTGGGCCCTTTCACCTTTGTTTCTATTGTTCTATTAATGCATTACTTGCTGACGTTTTTGAATATTGGCAAAAGCTGCCTAGTTCTGTGGTAGCTGTATACACTGAAAGTGACATGTAGGTTGGGAATGAAATATCTTTTTTGATTGTTGAATTGCACATTTACAACTGGATGAACAGGTGGAGATATTTTAAGAAACCACATATGATAGATAAAACTAATGCCTCCTACTTCTAGCCTCTCTGAATGTCTCTTAGCTCACAGGTTCTTGGCTTACGAAATAAGCACAGAGTTAGCCAAGAGATCTCCTGAGAAACAGAAACAGTAGGGTTTATACAGATGTATATAAGAGGAGATAGCATAGGAATTGGCTAACGTGGCTGTGTTGGCCAAGATGCCCCATGATACACTGTCTGCAAGCTGGACAACCAGGAAAACTAGCTGTGCCATTCAGTCCACGTCCACAGCCCTGAGAATCAGGGGCTGGTGGTGTAGGGCCCAGTCTGACTATGAAAACACAAGAACTAGAGGCACCCGTGTCCAAGGGCAGGAGAAGACAGAGGGCTCAGCTCAGGGAAAGAGTGAGTTCACCCTTCCTCGATCTTTTTGTTCCAATGGGGCCCTCTGGAAATTCAACGATGCCTACCCACACTGGGGAAGGTCATCAGCATTATTCAGTTCACCAATTCAAATGCTAATCTCTTCCAGAAACATTCCCAGAAATAATATATACCAACTATCTGGACATTCCTTGGCCCAGCCAAGTTGACACATTAACCATCATGAGCATGTTGGGGAAAACATATAAGGACATTCTTCCTGTTTGTGTAGAAAATGAAGTAACCTTGTAGGTAGATTTTAAAACTCTATTTGATGGCAAGCATGCCCACTGGCCTAG